>NC_083773.1:30376221-30648721 GCF_963514075.1 Conger conger | reverse complement strand
CGTCTGGCAGTCGGAGGGTTGCCGGTTCGATCCCCCCGCCCAGGCTGTGTCGAAGTGTCCCTGAGCAAGACACCTAACTCCCAAATGCTCCTGACGAGCTGGTCGACGCCTTGCATGGCAGCCAATCGCCGTCGGTGTGTGAGAGTGTGTATGAACGGGTGAATGAGAAGCATCAGTTGTACAGCGCTTTGGATAAAGGCGCTATATAAATGCCTGCCATTTACCATATATAAATGCCTGCCATTTACACACACACACACACACACACACACACACACACACACACACACAATGAGCCCTCCTCTTTCCAGAACATTCAGGAGGTGGCTCCCCTGGAGAACGTCTGGCACCGCTACAACGTGGTCCTGAAGGAGTGCCTGTGCCTGAAGCAGGAGAAGGCGCGTCTGAGCCAGGAGAGCCGCCACCTGCACGCCCAGTACCGCAACTTCCTGGAGGACAACTCCGTGTCCCACGAGGCCCTGCAGCAGAGCAACCCCCTGCTCATGGTGACCAAGCTCCCGCTCCTGGGCCGGCCGGCGACCGCGCCCGGCGCCAGACGCTCCGTCGCCCAGCTCCAGAGCGCGGGCGCTGCGGCCGACGCCGGAGACCGCACGCACTGCATCGTGGGACGCCACGGCCGGACGCGTCACGCATCCCCCATGTCACGCGCGCTGTAGTGAAAGCAGGGCACCGCCAGGGCCTCCGCAGCAGGGCTGTGCAAGGTGGGAAAGGCCGGTGTGAATGCAGGACTCTGTTCCTCCCCAGCGCTAAAACACCCAATTAAACTCATCACATCTTCAGTCAAGGTTTGTGTTTTTAATCCCGCGTTTGCGCTGGTTAAGAACAAGTCTGCATTCGTAGCGGACCTTCTCGGATAGCATTCGGACACCCCTGCTCTGTAGTGCGGGAGATGAGAACTAATCTTTGGTCAATTTGGGATTTAACAGGACACCAGGAGACCAATGTTAACACTCATAACCGCTAAGAAAACCTTTAAGAACCAGTAACCTCGTCTCGTGCAGTATCCCCATTAATGTCCTAGGATTTTGGATTCAGTTTGTCTGGAGGAAAGACTGACCCCTAGTGTCCAGTAACAGCACTTCCCAGGAGTTCTCAGCCCAGTTGAGCAGCTTTGCTTTGAAATTGAAACAGCTTTGAACTGTTGCCGTTATACAAGATGCATGCACAATATGGGGAAGGAAGAAAGACAGGCAAATCAATAAAAAATACCTCTAATCTTTCATTTTCAGAACATTTTATTACATCACCGTCTGTAGGAAGTTTCCACTTTCTCTTAATAAACAGGTTAAGTAGCTACAAGTTGGCCTTATTAAATCATTATTTACAGTGATATTAACAGAGGAAAAAAATATTTAAAAAAACAAAACGAAAACAAAACTTGTGTCTCAGTGCTCCCTGCAGAGCCTGCTCTACACGATTGAATTTGTACAGCCTATCAATAATAAAGTTACTCTTATTCCCTCAAATTACCTTCATTCTCTATTATCATTATTCCTTTCATAGATATATACTACTATGTGGAAAAACATACAACAGTAAAAATTGTGCATTGAAAAAGACATTAGTCGAGCATGTAGGAGTGTGGCATGTTAACGTCTTTATGCTTATATTTTCATTTCTATTCGACACAGCACTCATTCATCACATTACAAGAGCCAGCACATACCAGAGTAAAAACCCTTCAGATTTCTCTGCTCAACTTGAACAGTCAGTAAATGGTAAACTAAGACTTATTTCTTCCCAAAGTACATTAGTAATTGTGAAGGTAAGTAGATTTGTAAGGTGTCTGTAACAGCGTACCTTTGACACTCAATGTGCACAAGCATTTTTTTGTTTGTTGTTTTTGTTTTTTAGGTCACTACACACAGAAGAGCCATTAGCAGCCCCTCAGACACAAACTGAAAAAGTGAAAGGAATGACATCACACAAATTACATGTACTTTATGCTGAGGAGGGGAGGAGATCCATATAAAATCCATCTTTATTTGCATATTCTCTTCTTTCAAGAATACCAGATCAGTTGTACCTTCCCAGTCATATGCAAATCTTCTCTTGGTATACAGCATTACCAGAGCACTGACATGTTGCTGTGAGATAGAAGGGTCGAATGAATAATGACTCAGTCCAGCACTAACCTTAATGGTGAACCTTTTGTATTTTGTGCAGTAAGATCCCTTATTCACAACTGCATTTAAGATTTTTCCACATTCTTGCAGTTTTCAAAAAATCGTGCATCTGAAACACCAGTGTCCATTTCTTTTTACACTTTTATGAAATTTTACACGATTAAATCAGTGTTCTTTAAAAGCACAAACGTAATAAATAGTGAGCTTGAAAGCATTGGTTTTTACAAAGGTTCCAATTACACTTATTTCTGTGAATACCTAATCATTGCATTTGTTTTCTTGTGCCACCTGGTGATCACAAGAGGAAGTGTAGCACAGTTGCTGCACAGCGCAGAACGAAATGATGCAACATACTGTCAGTACAAGCTTCAGCTTTGTGCACTACACTCGAGGAAACAAGGTCTTGGTAATTTCATCCATAATCTTTGCTCACACGACTACTCTTACAGCAGATATAGTATATACAGGGGAAAACCTTCCTATGTCACATATAAAAAAAAAAAATTACATTAAAACAATATCCAAAGATTGCGTTTCCTGGACTTGGACCCAATAAAAGGAATGTGGAAATGCAGGTAAATCCTGATAGCCTTTCATAACACAATCTTTAAAAAAAAATATCGATTCTTATTTAAAAAAAGTCCAACCACATAAACGGCACAGAAATAACTGAAAAGAAGGGAACTGAAAGTATATCATCATAGTTGTGCACAGGGTTAAAAATAGTTTTTTTTAGTACCCTCTAGTAAACTATATACCGTACGACATAAATTCAATTTCCAAGAACAGTGCTTTAGATCTTTCTCAGACTCAATGCCTGCCCGTACTGACACCAAAGCTTCTTTCACCCAAAGTGAGGATTCACTAGTCTATTGACAATTCCCCTCACACAGAATAGCATGCCACACTTGGAGAACCATTTCGTCATGCATGATTCAAATCGCTTGGTGTTCCGGACACATACACGGTACTCTCCACCTCTGGCTGAGCCTGGATCTCCGGCCGAGCGTACGGTATGTGCGGTCTGCATCTCTCTGGTCAATTGTACCGCATGTTCGGTTTGCAGCTCTCTGTTCGACTGTACCATGTGTGCTGTCTGCATCTCTCTGGTCAATTGTACCGTATGTTCGGTCTGCATCTCTGTTCGACTGTACCATGTGTGCTGTCTGCATCTCTCTGGTCAATTGTACCGTATGTTCGGTCTGCATCTCTCTGGTCGAGTATACCGTATATTCGGTTTGCATCTCTCTCTTCGACTGTACCGTGTGTGCGGTCTGCATCTCACTGGGCGAGTGTACCGTATGTTCGGTCTGGATCTCAAATCCAGCCCGCAGTCCCATTCATCTCTGCTCTTCCGTTACACGCGTTGGGTTTTAAATTCCGGTCTAGACGGATAGCCGGGTGCTTGTTACAGACTGTATGGCGGGAATGGGTAGAGGCCTCGCCGTTTAGCGGTTGAGTTTATTGGAGCAGTGCTCACACATCTTTGAATTCAGGCATGGCCTGATAAAGAAACCATGCGACTGCAAACCCTTAAGCCTTATTTTGTGGAAAGGGGATTTTCCTTCTGAGCCAATTTTTTTTGCAGATGTGACGAGCTTATCTGGGCTCACAGGAGCAAGGCTTTAACAGTGGATGGCAGCAGTAAGAGAAAAGACTTCATTACTTTGGGTGAAAAAAGTGTGTGAAGTGACACAGGAAAGATGAAGTTAACACATTTGAAGCACCTGCAGTGGACCATTATCGTAGACCTATCAAAACCATAAAGCGGTTGCAAGTTAGTGAGGACACTGATAGGAGATGGGAGATATTTACAGATAATGCCCTACATATACAGTCCTCAACTATATCAATTAAAATAACACAACGTGACTATAGTGGGTCAGTTTGTAAACCAGAAATGAACGGATTGAGGGTTTAGAATTCTCCCAGAAGAAATATAATTTTGCAAGGGGGGAAAACCCCCTCGCAAATTGAGCTTTTCCCGACCGAAGAATTTCCATGGATCGCATCAGTCTACTAGTTTCATCTTCGCGACTTTCCCAATCTGTTGCATGGAAAACCTGCTTCATGGGGGTGAATTCATGCAGTGGGCGTCTGGTAAGCAGGTGATGAGTTCCCCGTTTATCCTGTTCAGTCTCCACCCGCCTCAGCGCAGACATCCACAGCCTGCGCAACACGCCTCAGTTTGAGCTTGCGCACTGATGAGAATGAAGCGGCATTGCCAGAGTCTCCTGCAGTTTTCTTAGTACAGCTCAATAATGTATGCGGATACACATCTAATTGATCTAACACAGACATACAAGCGGAGAGACAGTAAAGAAAAACTGGATGGTAGAAATATCCCACTGGTGAAAAGGCAGGCTGTGGAGAGGCCCTGGGCCCCTGTGCCCCCAGAATGCACCTCTCCTGTGGTCTGACGAGCTGTAGAGAGGCCCCGGGCCCCTGTGCCCCCAGAACGCACCTCGCCCCCCTCCTGTGGTCTGATGAGCTGTGAAGAGGCCCCGGGCCCCTGTGCCCCCAGAACGCACCTTTCCCCTCCTGCGGTTTGAGGAGTGGACGCCCTGACTTTCCTTCCCGCTTCTCCCTCCCTCCCTCCGTCCCTCCGGCCCCGCCCCGCTCCGGTTTCGCGCTGTCATAGGTCGGTGACTTTGTTCTCCACGGCAGCGGCGACCTGCTGGAGCCGGTACCCCAGCTGCATCTTCTGAGCGGTGCAGTCCTCCTCCAGGGCAGTGATGATCTGGGAGACGCCGGACAGGTTTGTGATTTAAAGGTACAATAGGTCATTTCAAACCACAATCCCGCCCCTTCTCTGTAAACGCGCTGACATTGAAACGCCATTGGCTGTGGCAATTAGAACCAATTGTCAATCAATGAGATTGAATTATTGTAAAGTCATACAATGTTTTGGTACGGAGTGTCGGGCCATCAACTGTATATTTTGAAACCCGAATTTAAGGACTATAAACACAGGCAAAGGGTGAGTCAACATGTCAGTGAGCCTTTTTCAATGATAGGAACGGATTTACAATGGTCCTGTAACAATGTTTTAACACAGATCTTACCTATTGTACCTTTAAAGCGAGAAAATACACTTCAAGGAACTCCAAGAAACATATTCAATTGCACAGATTGATATTCTCTCACTATCACTGGAAGAGATTTCTCATTAGTCTACTACTGAAAGTGCAGTATATAGCGGAGAGGGTGAGACTCACCTGGTCATAGTATTTGTTGATGTATTTGTACAACTCATGCAGGGCCACAAGGTAATTCAGTTCTCCTGAGTAATTCTACAGGAAAAAAGGGAATGTTTAACACAATTTTAAATGTAAAATATATGGCCCTAAATGAGAAAATACTGTTTTTCAACAAATGCAACATTTTAAACTGCCAGTCATATCAACTCATTATAAAGTTAATATTTTAAGGGGAGAAGCTGCTATACTCTACTAGTTTGTTTACAGAGTATAGTGCACTAACACTGAGTTAGCATTAGGATTAGAATGGGTAAAACATTGGCAACATAATACTAAATACCTTTTGGCAAATAAAACGACACATAAATTGGGACGATGGATGTGAAAACATATCTTAAAGTCAAACTGAAAAAGCATACCCTGGACAGCTCTGCAAGGGCTGAGTTCATCTCCTGGTCACTGGCAGAAATGGTCTGTCTGATATCAGCATAGTACCTGCACAGAAAGAAAGAAACATTTCTTTATAAAAATGAACTCTGTTCTAAATCTACCGGCTGTTATCTGCCCCGGGCGCAGCGGACTGCCGTCTCACAGCTGACCCAGTGCCCATCAGCGCCCTCCCACTCTGCCCTCTGGCACATCCCATAGGCCCAGGTCGGGCCCTGACAGCTTGCTAATTGCCACCCAAAGCCCTGGCAGACTGCTTGCACTCACCTTTCCACCATCTGCTTGTAGCGAGGAATGTCTCGGGCGTAGAGCAGCTTGTTGATGGGGGAGTCCTGAGCACAGGGAGATAAATAATTAGGAGTAAAATATACGGCAGGGGGGAAAGGTATTGACCTCTCTGAACCCGCCTTCCCCTCCCAGCAGTCCGGCCGTCGCGCTCACCCTCCCCAGCTTGTGTTCGGCGATGGTGCAGGAGTCCATGAAGGTCTGGGCGATGACAGACAGGACGGCGTCCACGTTGTCCGAAGCCTGGACGTCGAAGATGAACTGCGGGTTCTTCACGATGTTGATCCAGAACCTCAGGGGCAGACTGTGAAACAAACAGAAAGGCCAACTGAAGGAGATGTGCTGGGTATTCGTGTGGCACAAAAACAAAGCCAACGTCTTTGTTTCCGCAGGTCTCCACAATGCCGAAGGAGATCTAACAATGCAGAACAATAAATACCAAAACTCTTCAAGTTCATCCAGGAGACCTAATGCAGAAAACAACCAAGCATTCACAGTGCTAAAGGAGATCCTGTATTTTGGGAAAACACAAAAACTCTTCACCACGCTAAAGGAGAGCTTACTCATCCTCTGGTGTGTTGGCGTTTTTCCTACCTGTTGGTTTTCCAGATGTGGATGGTCTCACTGTCTGAGATTCCGTGGTGCGCTGCCTGGTCATCCAGGAGATCGAAGAAGTATTTCACGGCGAGAGGGACCGGCCGGCTAGTGCTGAGGATCACCTGGAACAGGTCGTCTACAAACTTCTGCAGCGTACCCTGCACACATAAGCACATTACTCCATGAGTACATGCAACAGCAGCACTGACAACCAGTGGAGCCAATACAGTACAGCACTAGAAGGAATTATTTTACAACCATGGCAGCTAACATGGTTGACATCTTCCCCATTTAAACAATTGAAGATAAGAGCCCTGCTAGAGCAGTGTCCAACACTAATTGTGCAGGTACCTGGTCCCTGACGCTCATCTCTCAAACTGCGACCTATGACCTTCTTTCAGTGCAGTATGTCACATGAGGGGTTCCTAAATGCATATGATACCCCCAGCATTAAATAATTGCAAGGACCCCATTTCAAAGTGGTTAATGTTTGGCACTTTTATTAGAAACCCACTGTAGGTTGCAAAGAATTGGCAGTTTAACACACTAGTGATTGTGAGGAAGTACAAAAATGGTATAGTCTGAAGCAAAGCCTGAGTAATAGTATAATCTAACACTATAATCATATTGTCATAATGCTACAATAGAATTGTGTGTGCATCCTTTATATCAGAAGTTTAAAACATACATTATAGAAATATGGTAAACTAAGTAAATAAAAATGAAGAGGAATATAGTACGGTGATTTTGACCTTCATGGAGAGCAGGCGCGTGAGGTAGATTTCGGGGATGGCCTTGGCTCTCTCCCGTTCTCTCAGACTGCCCCGCCGGTGTTTGGGCAGCTCTGGCTCCTCGCTGGCCTTCACCAGGTGCCACAGCCTCACCCCGCCCTCGTCTGCGTCCTCCAGCATGGGCGTCTCTGCACCGCACACACACGCACACGCACAAACACAAACATAACCACACACGTCAGCGCACTAACCATCCTTCTTCAGCCGATAGGCCATTGGTTTAACAGATGTATAGATAGGCAGATGGACAAATATAGATAAGACAGATAGATACGACTGGCGACCATGTGTGTAAGTATGTTTTGTTAGAAAATGAAAGGTTTTAAAATGTGGAGATACTGACATCGGCAAGGGTGCCTCCCCAAACATCTCACACTCACACTCACACTCACACTCACACTCACACTCACACTCACACTCACACTCACATTCTGGTCTGTGGTTAGCCAGATCTATTGCACTATTGATAATATCATTTATGAACACACTTATGTTCTCTTGCGTCAGAAGCTAAATGAATGTAATGTGTAAGGGGGTGTAACTCACTCTCTCCTGCCACATAATCGTGGGTGTCATGGTGGATGTGTTTACTGTGCCGTGGCACCAGTGCCACCGTCGCCCCATCAGGAACCTGCCGGCCAATCACAGACAAGAGAGAAACATGAACAAGCAGAACCTGTTTTGTTAAATGAGAATGTTTTTTATTAAGATTTACGAATTTACTTAAAAACCTGTTGAATGTAACTATACTCAAACACTTATTGGTCAGTGGCCTAAAATAACAGAAAAAAGTTAATTTATAGGCCTGAACCTTTTCTGTTATTTCAGACCACTGACCAACAAGTGTTTGAGTTGAGATGTTATAGGGCACTTGAACACACCAGGACACAGATTAACAATCCCTAAATGTGTAGCAGCAGCCTCTTAGAAACAAAAAAAATAAACAGGACCTTGTAGTGCTGCATAGTGTTGAGTCGCTTCCACGTGCCCTGCACCACAGACGTCAAGTCCTCATCTGACAGGATCAGGTGACCTGCCACGCCCGACCGCCACTCTGAGCACCAGCACCAAACACCACAAGTCAAGAAAGAGGGGGAAAATGGCTCATATCTACAGGCATATGACAATAAAATGCAAAGAATGTCTTCTGTGTGACAGCATATCACATCCCCATATATACAGTGCATCCGGAAAGTATTCACAGTGCTTCACTTTTCCCACATTTTGTTATGTTACAGCCTTATTCCAAAATGGAAAAAAATCTTTTTTTTCCTCAAAATTCTACACACAACACCCCATAATGACAACATGAAAGAAGTTTTTTTTATTTTTTTATTTTTGCAAATTTATTAAAAATAAAAAACCTAAGAAATCACATGTACATAAGTATTCACAGCCTTTGCCATGAAGCTCAAAATCGAGCTCAGGTGCATCCTGTTTCCACTGATCAACCTTGAGATGTTTCTACAGCTTAACTGGAGTCCACCTGTGGTAAATTCAGTTGATTGGACATGATTTGGAAAGGCATACACCTGTTTACATAAGGTCCCACAGTTGACAGTGAATGTCGGAGCACAAACCAAGCATGAAGTCAAAGGAATTGTCTGTAGACCTCCGAGACAGGATTGTCTCGAGGCACAAATCTGGGGAAGGGTACAGAAACATTTCTGCTGCTTTGAAAGTCCCAATGAGCACACTGGTAAATGGAAGAAGTTCGGAACCACCAGGACTCTTCCTAGAGCTGGCCGCCCGTCTAAACTGAGCAATCGGGGGAGAAGGGCCTTAGTCAGGGAGGTGACCAAGAACCCGATGGTCACACTGTCAGAGCTCCAGAGTTCCTCTGTGGAGAGAGGAGAACCTTCCAGAAGGACAACCATCTCTGCAGCAATCCACCAATCAGGCCTGTATGGTAGAGTGGCCAGACGGAAGCCACTCCTTAGTAAAAGGCACATGGCAGCCCGCCTGGAGTTTGCCAAAAGGCACCTGAAGGACTCTCAAGACCATGAGAAACAAAATTCTCTGGTCTGATGAGACAAAGATTGAACTCTTTGGTGTGGATGCCAGGCATTATGTTTGGAGGAAACCAGGCACCGCTCATCGCCTGGCCAATACCATCCCTACAGTGAAGCATGGTGGTGGCAGCATCATGCTGTGGGGATGTTTTTCAGCGGCAGGAACTGGGAGACTAGTCAGGATTGAGGGAAAGATGAATGCAGCAATGTACAGAGACATCCTAGATGAAAACCTGCTCCAGAGCGCTCTTGACCTCAGACTGGGGTGACGGTTCATCTTTCAGCAGGACAACGACCCTAAGCACACAGCCAAGATATCAAAGGAGTGGCTTCAGGACAACTCTGTGAATGTCCTTGAGTGGCCCAGCCAGAGCCCAGACTTGAATCCGATTGAACATCTCTGGAGAGATCTGAAAATGGCTGTGCACCGACGCTCCCCGTCCAACCTGATGGAGCTTGAGAGGTGCTGCAAAGAGGAATGGGCGAAACTGCCCAAAGATAGGTGTGGCAAGCTTGTGGCATCATATTCAAAAAGACTTGAGGCTGTAATTGCTGCCAAAGGTGCATCAACAAAGTATTGAGCAAAGGCTGTGAATACTTATGTACATGTGATTTCTTAGTTATTTATTTTTAATAAATTTGCAAAAATTTCAAAAAAACTTCTTTCATGTTATCATTATGGGGTGTTGTGTGTGTTCCATTTTGGAATAAGGCTGTAACATAACAAAATGTGGGAAAAGTGAAGCGCTGTGAATACTTTTCGGATGCACTGTAAGTACGGTACAGGAGGAGGGGAAACAGACATTGAGATGGTGGAGGCAGGGAGCTCACCCAAGTCGAGGGAGTCCGTGTGTGGGCGGTGAGAGAAGGACGTGCCCTTGTACATCTGGTCCAGGATCTTCTCCTTCACCTGCGTGATGGTGTCGCAGTCCAGCACCTTGGCCGGGACAGGCTGGGCCTCGTTCCCCCCCCCGCCCTGGAACAGCACATTCAGCGTCTGGAGGAGGAAGCACACAGACTAACTTACCCCTGCCTGAGTGTGGGCGACATGGCTCAGGCAGTAAGAGCAGTCGTCTGGCAGTCGGAGAGTTGCTGGTTCGATCCCCCGCCCGGGCTGTGTCGAAGTGTCCCTGAGCAAGACACCTAACCCCCAAATGCTCCTGACGAGCTGGTCTTTCCCTTGCATGGCAGCCAATCGCCGTCAGTGTGTGTATGAATGGGTGAATGAGAAGCATCAATTGTACAGCGCTTTGGATAAAGGCGCTATATAAATGCCAACCATTTTCCCCCGCCGATTCTACGTACTGACCGGGCGGCTGGCACTGAACTCTCATCAGATAGCTCTGTCTCCCCGATTCATGCTGAAGTGTTCCAATTCTGATGCATAATAGTGTAGAGCAGGGATCATCAAATCAGGTCCTCAAATCCAGCCCTGGTTTTCTTTTCTCCCTGAATAGTGCTACTGGCTGGCCAGATGCGTCTTCACCCCTGACACCCAGCTAAAGGGAGGGTGAAGACCCAGCAGTTCTCAGCCCTTGAGCACCATAATTTAACCCTGATGCAGAGGCTTGAACAATAAACCTGTAGTTAGACAGCCAGCCTGGAGTGGACACAACTGGGATGATCTTGAACCGAGTGAGACGGAGGACATTTGTCAATGGCCAATGACCTCCTTAGAGGAGCCAGGGGCCTAAGAGGAGTCAGAGGGCAGAGTAAAGCGAGCGAGTGCAGACAGAGAGAGAGAGCGAGAGAGAGAGAGGGGGGGAGGGAGAGAGAGAGAGAGAGAGAGGGGGGGGGGGAGAGAGAGGGAGAGAGCTCTGAGAGAGTGAGTACAGAGAGCGCAGAGAGAGCGGGCATCTCACCAGCGTGCGGTACTCCACGTCCTCTCGGAGCAGGCGGTTGTCGTTCAGCGTGTACTTGGCCTTCCCCGTCACCGCGTCCACGGGGCCTTTGTCCACCTGGTGCTTTATGGCGCGAAACAGCATGTACAGGGACTCCCCCGCAGAGTCCTGAGGGCCGGGGAGAAACCAGGGCCGCCATTAAAGCACAGCCACGCCACAGAGCCTCAGAGGAGGGCAGCCATTTATTCCCAACGCATGCGCTTCCCCTTTTACACGCACTAACTCACCCGGAGGAAGGCGTACAGGCAGATGGACATCCAGTTGGTCAGGAGTTTCTCCACCACCGTCTCAGTTCTGGGACAGGGACAGTGAGCGGTCACATGATGGCACAATCGCAACACACAATCCAAAAACTCACAAAACCATCTACCCCATATAATATGAATTACTACAAAGGCTAACCCAAAAACTACAACTAAAAAAAGCTATCCAATAAAACCATCACTACAATAATACATTCCAGGGCTAAGCATACAACTGCAACTACTATGAATATATTACAACCATTTCTACAGCTAGCATTTTATTGTGTTACTATAACCACTACAATTGGTAATACAACAGCCAACAGTTTCTTGCATTACTTCTAAAAACTATTATTACTATTAATTCTTTATACTAATTCTTTATACTATACATTTACAGACCCCCCCCCGGGGGAGAGCTGCCACCCCTCAGTGTTGAGCAGCCACGGCACCGCACTGTTCTCACCTGCGGAGCATGAGTTTGGGGTTCTTGGCGACGTACTGCTCCACCAGGTCGTTGAGCAGGGTCTTGAGGATGTCGGTGAAGTACTCCAGCTTGCCGTGCAGGGCCACGGTGAGCAGAGAGGCCACGTACGCCCGGTCCCTGGGGGAGAAGGTCCGCTGGCTCTCCAGGGTGTGGATGAACTGGGACAGGAGGCAGGCACACGCAGAGAGAGGACCGTTAATGGCATAACACCAGAGTGTCATGTCAGCCTGTTTGCTCCCCCCCACCCCCCCCCTCCGGTCTGCCAGGACAGACACTAATGGGAAAATGGCTGTTTTCTGCTCTATTTATATACAACCCACGTGATTATATTCCTTTGAAGAATAAATTACAGTTTTCAAAATTTGTTTCAATACTATTAAAACTACAGACATAAAAATCTTTAAAATGACTGTTGGAAGTTTTGCAATGCATATGTAATTCCCTCCGAAGGGCATGAAAATTATTAAACATTATTTCCAATAATACACTCTGCAACTGCCTTAATTTCCCTTCCCAATATCAGACAGAACTAATGTTTTTTTGGAAAACAGACTAAATAACTTTAGTGAAGTTGCTGTGTTGGCCCCTAACTTTAAAGGAAGTGAAACCACCCATATCAGGGTGTGTAAAAATGCAACGCAGCGTTAAGTCAGTAACATTTACAAATTGTATTTATATACCCAGCATAACCCAGTGCAATGTCATTGCATGCCATATATTATTAACTGGACAAATGTGCTAAATATGGAGCCTCCTCTCATCTTTGCCTTGCTATTTGTGAACATGCAGTACACACAGAAAGTCATTTTGTTGCCTTTGTGAAATCGCCAGCACGGCAAGTTTTCGTAGGGCAACTGAGGGTGGCAATTACAGGCTGTTTTTTATCTAGATGTTTGCGATGTCCTTACTGCACACTCATCCTATGGGCCAACAAATACAAGCATCTGCTTTATCCTGCTTATTCTCCTCTATTCTATTTAACGGATTCTGATCCTTCCAACAGATTCTTTCCATCTTTTTGTAAAGCGCACTGGGATGTTCACAAGGACTTGCTTTGAATAATTAAATTGTTTTTATAGATCAATAAACATCCTTTCATCCAAAGAGCACCTAGTCCTACCAAATGACACAAACGAAAGGCTCATGAGCATCGTTACACCTTCACGCGCCCCTGGGTTTACCCTGGCCTTCCCCCCTCGCAGTTAGCGGTGGCAGCGGGTGAGAGGAGCGCCCTCACCTTGGTGAGGAAGAGCTTGCTGTTGAGCAGGTTGGACAGCTGCACCAGGCCCTGCTCCACCGTCTGCCTCCGGCACTCCTGCACGTCCAGGTCCCGGCGCAGCGGCGACTCCCGGTGGCCGGGGAAGAAGATGCGCTCGGCGTACATGCGGTAGTCCAGGAAGGGGATGCCGGAGCCCACCAGGTCGCTGGACATGTCCATCATCTCCGTCATCAGGTCTGCGGAGAGACAACACGGGGGGTGGGGGTGGGGGGGTGGTTACCGTGGAAATAAACGGTGCAGGCTTTGCCGGGTGGAATTACAGCAGCAGAACTGCCATGGTAAAAGAACAGTTGTAGGTTCAAAGCCCAGCTGGGTCGCAGTTATATCACCCATGAGTAAAGGTGTGGAGCCTTAATGGCTGCAGTGAACTATCCTGCAGTATAAATACACAGTAGTAAAAATAAGTTGCAACTAGGGGCATCCGTTAAGCAAATAAATAATTCAGTGCAGTGCCTGCAATAAAACCAGAACTGTCTAGTATGCTCTGAGGTTATATGAAGATAGATTGTTGGGTTTTTGCCAATTATACATATCCACGTGCAGAGCAATAAAGAGAATATTTAGGAGTTATTGGAGAAGTGAGGCCACTCACCGGTGAACTCCTTTTTGCAGCGGTCTCTTACGCTGGTCTCCAGGTTCTCCAGCTGAATCTGAACCTTCTTGTAGTCCCTCAGGGCCTGCTTGCTCTTCCTCCTGCCAAAGCCACACGGCCCGGTCCCACCCAGGGGGAAATGTGCATAAGCCAACCACAACCACGGCCCAAAGCAGGCTTTCAGCAAACAGCGCTTTGCTTAGAATGCTTCTCCTCACAGAACGTAAAAACAGTGAATGAACGGGCCAAAAATGACCAACTGAACCTAACAACACATTGCTGAGAGTTTTGAGAAAGCCAAAGCCAATCTTTTTTTCTTGTTGTTCACATGTCCCTGAAACTGTGTTTGAGGGTTTATGAAAGGCTGGATGTCCTGTTTTAATCCCTGATGTCTACTATGGGGGAAAAACTGGAATATTATACGGATTAAAATACTGGGAACAAACACTGACTGATCCGTGCTGGTTCTGTACTAACGTCATGTCAGCATTGACCATCATAAATGTTCAACTGTAAAGTTTGATTGTTGAAATGCATTCTATACGTGACATTAAAAATGCTTTGGTCCTCTGTTAGTCACAGAGCCCTGTGCACAAATAATACCCTTAATATTAAAGGAACGCAAAAACCACTGGAAAACACCCCACACCTCTTACATTCATAGCCAAATTTAGGATATACGATCAGAGAGGCCATCACAGCATAATGACCGGTAAGCAAACATGGAGAAGAATTTAACTTAATTTAACTGAATTAACCACTAATGGACACAGCTTTGACTGTGCTGGCCAGCCCTACGGAGCATAATGCTGTGATATAATTTGCAGAAATAATATTACAGTTGAAAAGATCCAAAATCTTTGCCCCGTGACCAAATTTAGTAAGTTAATGGGCATTGATTTTTTTACAGTACTGGGTTTTACATGAAAGGGCTTTTTACTGTGGAAAACCTCCTGGACACTACTTATTAAATCCAGACCCATTGGGAGAGGAAGTTAAGAATCAAAGAGAGAATATAACTCAAAGCAGCAGGAATACTTGGGCGCACCTGTATATGAGCACGATTATGAGCACGATCAGGGCCACAATGGACGCCCCCACCCCAACGCCGATCTGGGCCTCCAGAGGGAAGGTGGACTGGCTCAGGGTGTCATACTGCACCTTGCCCAGCGAGAAGTTCAGGTTGCCCATCTGGACCTGCCCAGGGAGAGAGAGGCAGAACTCAGTCATACATCAAGAGCCTTCAGCATAGTGGTTCGTCCTATTAGGGCCCTGTTCTAGTGCGTGGAGAGACCCAAGGCCTGGTCTGGAATCCTGACCGAGGCTGTGCTGACTGTGGCTGACTGTGGCATGGAAACATGAGGTTTCGGGTCCAGCTGCTTTGCAGTTACATGAAGTGTATTGTCTTGGTTGAGACCGTAAACTCAGTGCCCTCTAAACTGCACACAAAGTGTCTTCTCCCGTTTGACGACTGTGTAAGCCTAACTTGTGAACTGCGGTGTGATAAGTAGCAGAGGCTGTTTGTCCAGAGTGTTGGTTACACCAGGGAGAGCTGATAAAAATATGATTGGGGAGCAAAAGTATGAGAAAACATAAAAAGTGTGGTGTGTGTTTTACACCCCACTGCATTGGCATCTCCACTCTCGTATACAAATACAAAATTAAAGGATGGACACATCCAGAATAACTGCCTGGAGTAGATTGAATTGCATCTCAATTTTAAATACAGCCACCAACTACTGACCACATCCCAATGTTTCAGCTCCATGCCTTTGTCCAGAGTGAATAAAGGCTGTATTTTGGCTGTATTTAAAATCAGCCAAAAACACCAGAACGCGGTAAAAGCCAGCTGCTGGCTGAAAAAAATAAATAAAATAAAAACTTCCCAGGGCCTGCATCCTTTCATTTAACATATTTGCGCCCTTTCTTTGCAAGATTCAGGGGCTGTTATGGCTGTTATCTGACAGACATTTTGAGTATCTCAGGACATTTCTCTCCTCTCGTATGTACACCCAGGGAGGACGATTCGGATGACTTACGGTGAATTCTGGGAGGGAGTCGGCGCCCTCTCGTTTCCTCCCGGGCCCGGGGGAGGGCTGCTGGGGTGGGGGTTCACAGTAAAGGTGGTTCCTGGTGAGAGTCTTCACCGAGCACAACCCCTCCCCAATCAGAGCCACCACCTCCTCCTTAAAGATGGCCAGGTCCAGGTTCTCCCCCTGTACGCAGGCCACAGACAGACACAAAGTTGAGATGCATGAGTCATAAGGCAAAGGCAACACCAAAAGATCACGTACCAAGATCACCAAAAGTTTGGGCAAAGGAGAATCAAGTTCCAGTATAAGACAGCAGGCTGCTGAGGAACATTGCCACAAAACACACACTTGAATCTAATATCACAGCTAGCTAAGGTATTGTGAAACCTGTACAAAACATTTTGCATTTTAGTGATAAATAAACAAAGCCACCACTGTTAAGTACCTTGAAATATAACTATTGGACTCAATACTCAGCATTAATTTTAAAGAATTAATGAAAACAGTGGCACACCCCAGTTGAGTGACTGCAGGTCTGTGACAAGCCACTCATAAATGCTGAATTATACAATGAAATGCCCACTGCACCTTATGAGCAAAAGCAGATTTAATAAGGAGCAAAACTTGCAGAGGACATGTTGAGGTCTAAGAAGAGAATCATTTTCAAAATACAACAAAACATAGCTGGTACCATAATAAACCTGCACAATTTGAACAACAAGAGGAAATTAATTCATGGAGTGGGCCTCACACGATGTATCCTGATGCAACACGTAGTTAACTGCTGGTGTGGCAAATACAAATACAAATAAGAAATGGCACAACCAAATGAATTCAGTAGCGGTCATGTACACAGAGGTGGTTTTCACCTCCACAGAGATGATGCTCCCGGGCTTGTAGCGGTAGGGCTTGCTGGGGTCGTGCTGGTTGAGGGGGTGCAGGATGGGGTTGAGCTCGTAGCTGAAGGGGCTTCGGCTGACCGAGTCGAAGTCGAAGCGCAGGTTGTCCAGCAGGAACTCCACCCGCACCTGGGCGTGGCGTGCGTGCGCCTCCACCCCCGGCGTCCTGCACAGGATCAGCGAGGAGGTGTTCACCTCGCAGCGCTCCACGAACTGAGGAACAAACATCACTCGGACTCAGACACACAAGTGAAAATGACTCTCACAGAGAAACAGGAAATAAAATCAGTCAGACTTGAGAAACAGGAAATAAAATCAGTCAGACTTGAGAAACAGGAAATAAAATCATTCAGATTTGAGAAACAGGAAATCAGATCTTTACCTGTTTGACGGAGCACAGGGCCCCTTCCGGACAGTCTGGTTCTGGAACAATTCGACGACGTCTCCATAGCAGCCTGTCCCCTGCCCCTGGCCCTGCCTCGCGACTGCTGATACTCCTCCTCCTCCTGCTCGGAGTGCGCTCGAACGGGGACACGGTCACCTGGATTTGAGGCTCCTGCACTACGTCCAGGTTATGGCCGGACACGTGGATCATGCGCCCACCACTGATCGAACACAGGGATGGAGTGACACAGGGATTAAGAAACGCACACCCTGTATGTTCAACCACAGTAATACACACTGTACATGTACAAGGTAAAATAGTAAAAACTGCAATAGGAGCTCAACAAAATAATTGTATAGAGGCCATGTACATAGTAGCTCATTGTGAGTACAAGCTAAGCCCTGCAGTCCAAGGTTGGAGCCTTGACTCAGCCATCAGTCCACTATGACTGGGAGTCCACATGGGGATATAGTTGGCCTCATTCCACCAGGGGTAGGGTGTGGTTTTATTTGGCCACAGTTCCTCAGGTTAACATTGCATTAGTTCCTCAAGCAAATCTGCCAGGCGCCCAACATTACTACTGAGAGAATATTACATTTGCAATTACACTCGCTTATCAGACACTTTTATCCAGATCAGCTTACAGCCATGGAGAACATCCATTTAAGTATCACACCAGGGTGAAACCACCAAAAAAGGCACAACCAATTAACTGAACAAACCAACAACTAGTATTGTAAATTGCAAACAGTAAAGTAAAAAGCACCATTCTGGTAACCCATGTTAAATATGCCTCAGCTCTGTTAGGCACCAGCTCTGTCCTGCTGTACCATAGTTGGTTGCAGAACAGTTAGAGGCATGCAAGCAGACGTGAGTGAGAGGTGAAGACATGCTTCCTCTGCAGTGCTCCTGGTGTTTGTGTGAGGGTGGCAGCAGCGATACAGCTAGTTGAAGATTCAACAATAAAATACAACAGTGAAAATGTAAGAATATACTAAAAGCCCAAGATTGTGAATGAGGTGGAGGAAGGGTAGGAACAGCAGCTACAATGGGACCAGAGGAAGTACCTGAGGAAGCTCTTTGCCGGTGCTGCCAGTGTGATGTTGGGGTCTGGGGTGTAGTGGTAGGTTGCTTCCCACAGGTGGCGCTGGTTGCTACCGTACCGCACTGTCACTCTGTGTTCCCCCGTCATGTTGCTGGCGCCAGTCACGCACTCGATGCTGCCCTCCTGGATTTCAGAGGAGCTGGAGGAGAGAACAGGAGAGAAATGAGCGATCCTGACACTGTAAGTGTCTTGATTGTTTTATTCAATCAAGAGCCACAGAGGCTGTATGTGTAGTCTTGGGGCTGGAGACTCACATGAGGCAGGGGACGGTTCCGACCACCACGCTGACCTCGCTGGGTCTCCCGGTGAGCAGGCTCTGCCCGGTGATGGTCAGAGAGGTGCCCCCGGCTTTTGGGCCCCTCTGAGGGGACACCTGGGTCACAATGGGATCCTGAAGGGCAGACACGGTGGAGGAAGGCATCACAAAGAGAAGCACACCATGAGAAAATAGCTTGTTCCGTGTGCATGTCCGTCTGTGAGTTTATTATAGCATTCTAGATAGCATTTGTCTTCATTTATGAGGAGTATAAGCAATAAAGGCATTACCAAACAGCAGGAGGTGACCTTGTAACAGCAGGCCCTGTTCTTTACCTGGTAGCTGAACTTCTGGCCCGAAGCGCCATACTCCCCACCGCTCACTTCCACTGAAACCTGACCGTCCTTCACCGCCCCGCTGGGCCCGGTTTCGCACACGATTCTGCAGGGAAGTGAGAGAGCGATGCGGGTATATCAGCAGGTGCCATGACCGTCCCAAATGTGGAAGGCAGAGACTATCGTTTCCCAGAGGAGCACAGGAAAACTCCATGTCACCTTCCTGCTCACACAGAGAAATAACCTTCCAGCCCACCCCCTACCATGGCGATTGCTCTACCTGGACGAGACCTCGTAGACCTCGAGGAGAACAGTGCAGGGGACCCCTGCCACGGTGACAGAGTGCTGGATGTCCTGGGCCTTCTGCCCCAGGTTGGACCCAGAGATGGTGATGAGAGTGCCCCCCTCAACCAGGCCAGACAGAGGCTCGATCTGCCACAGAGACGAAACAAAACTCTCCAGAGTCCAAAACAATGCCAACTTTTGTTTGGGCAGCAGACAAAACAGCCCCATTGTCATGTCTGTTTATGCCTCTGTCTACACACACTTCTGACTGACATAGTCAATTGAATGAGTATGCTAAATAATACTATTAATGGCAGGGGTGTCCACACTCTTGGCTGAGGAACCCACCCGAGCAGAATGTTCTGCTGTTAACACTTTTATTCAACACTGAGAACAAGCAGCCACTTGGCACACACTTAACACTAGTACATAAAACATATCTAAAAATGTATTCTGTCCAAAGTAAAAAACACATGAAATGTATTAAATTATGCATTATACTTGTTTGTTTGTATATTGCTACAGGGCAGCCCTGGGAGGGCTATTTCACAGAAGACAGACTCACGAGGTGTATGACGGGCGCGGGGCAGGTCTGCTCAATCCTCTCTGTGCAGGAGTCCCTGTAGAGACAGGAGGAGCGGACGCCTCCACACCACACACAACTGTGCTCCTGCTTCGCCGTGTGGCAGCGGCTGCAGTCCGACCGGCCCACCGAGCAGTTGTACAGGGTCACTGAGAGACACGGGAACAACCAATCAGTCACTGTCAGCTCACACTATAGCCAGAGTCACAGTCAGCTTGCACTGTACCCAGAGTCACTGTCAGCTCACACTATAGCCAGAGTCACAGTCAGCTTGCACTGTAGCCAGAGTCAGTCAGCTCCCTCTGTAGCCAGTCACAGTCAGCTCCCACTGTAGCTAGTCAGTCAGCTCCCACTGTAGCCAGAGTCACTGTCAGCTCACACTATAGCCAGAGTCACAGTCAGCTTGCACTGTAGCCAGAGTCAGTCAGCTCCCACTGTAGCCAGTCACAGTCAGCTCCCACTGTAGCCAGTCACAGTCAGCTCCCAATGTAGCCAGTCACAGTCAGCTCCCACTGTAGCCAGTCACAGTCAGCTCCCACTGTAGCTAGTCAGTCAGCTCCCACTGTAGCCAGAGTCACTGTCAGCTCACACTATAGCCAGAGTCACAGTCAGCTTGCACTGTACCCAGAGTCACTGTCAGCTCACACTGTAGCCAGAGTCATAGTCAGTTCACACTGTAGCCAGAGTCAGTCAGCTCCCACTGTAGCCAGAGTCATAGTCAGTTCACACTGTAGCCAGAGTCAGTCAGCTCCCACTGTAGCCAGAGTCAAAGTCAGTTCACACTATAGCCAGAGTCACAGTCAGCTTGCACTGTAGCCAGAGTCACTGTCAGCTCACACTATAGCCAGAGTCACAGTCAGCTTGCACTGTAGCCAGAGTCACAGTTAGATCACACTGTAGCCAGAGTCACAGTCAGCTTGCACTGTAGCCAGAGTCAGTCAGCTCCCACTGTAGCCAGTCACAGTCAGCTCCCACTGTAGCCAGTCACAGTCAGCTCCCAATGTAGCCAGTCACAGTCAGCTCCCACTGTAGCCAGTCACAGTCAGCTCCCACTGTAGCCAGTCAGTCAGCTCCCACTGTAGCCAGAGTCACTGTCAGCTCACACTATAGCCAGAGTCACAGTCAGCTTGCACTGTACCCAGAGTCACTGTCAGCTCACACTGTAGCCAGAGTCATAGTCAGTTCACACTGTAGCCAGAGTCAGTCAGCTCCCACTGTAGCCAGAGTCATAGTCAGTTCACACTGTAGCCAGAGTCAGTCAGCTCCCACTGTAGCCAGAGTCAAAGTCAGTTCACACTGTAGCCAGAGTCAGTCAGCTCACACTGTAGCCAGAGTCACAGTCAGCTCACACTGCACCTGTAGGGCGGCCTGTAGTGTAGTGGTTAAGGTAAATGACTGGGACACGTAACGTTCTAATCCCAGTGTAGCCACTAGAAGATCCGCACAGCCGTCTGGCCCTTGAGCAAGGCCCTTAGCCCTGCATTACCCCTGGGGAGGATTGTCTCCTGCCTAGTCTAATCAACTGTAGGTCGCTCTGGATAAGAGCGTCTGCCAAATGCCAATAATGTAATGTAATGTACCTAGAGTCAATTAGATCACACTGTTCTGAGTCAGTCACAGCTCACACTGTCAGTGGTCAACAGTTATGGCTGATGGCCAAAAGGCTTTGCCTTGATTGGGGGATTCCATGTCTGATTACCGTGCAAGTCCTGGCCGCTGTCAACATGGAAGGTGTTTCTCCTCTTCACATAGACCATGGCGTTATACTCTTCCTGGGGAGCTGAATAGGAGTACTGCAAAAACCAGAAAAGAGAGAGAACCACAGTCAGAAAATTGGTGTCCGAAAAGGTGATTTATGTGCAATTATTTATATGTGCTACTATTAAAATTTGATTATTAAGATGAGTAGTTGGAATTTCAAGGGACCCAATGGCTAACCATTAATATGTATATGTACAGTACTGTGCAGAAGTCTTAGGCACCCTAGACTTTATTATATATATGTAGATTTTTTTGTGGAACAACCTCCCTGCTGATTGTCTTAGCCAACGCTGTCCTGCGTTTCTATATCTCAGAGAAGTGATGCAGTTTTAACGCCGAAAGGTGGTCACAAAAAATATTGATTTGATTATTCTATTCTGCCAAATCACTAAAATGTCATGTAAAATGTATAGTACGTTTATTTAGGACCTTTCATTGAATTATTTTTTAAAGAATCTTATCTGTAAAGAATGTTATACAGGTGCCTAAGACTTCTGCACAGTACTGTAGGTTCGAAATGTTTTTTCAAATATATCATTGTATTTGAATATGGTCCCAGAGATAAAGCCTTGACATACAGACAGATCAGGGGTAGTTTAAAAATATGTCCAAATAAACTCCCTCCCTGGGGTTTACTAGGTTATGCTCGACAGACTATGACTATGTAATGCATTGGATGTGAACCGACAGACTGAAACCTAAATGAGAGGATTGCTCGGTCTCATTCAGGATAGAATGATTCCTGTATGTCGGCCAGAGACTGCAGACAGTCTGACCTGGTGCGATTGGCAGGTGATGTAGAAAATGGAGGGGTCCGTTTGGTCCATTTCCACGTACGAGTCCACCACGACCGTATGACCCTCGATCACCAACACGCACTCGTAGTCCAGATCCTTATCCTACACAAGCAGAGTACCATGGTGAGGCAGAGATATTCTACAGATATCAGCGCAACGCAGAATGAAGAATAACTGTTATTTGCGGCTCAAATGTACTGCAGTATTCAATAAATAATTTGCACGAACAGGAATAAATCAGCTACCTGCCGGAAGATTAAAGAAAGGATTAATGTAACGGGAAGAGTTCTACAGAGCAATAAAGTACCCACCTGCTGTATGATTCCAGAAAGGACTCTCATAACAGCAGTGTAGTTCATTCCAGCAGCAAAAACTAGCTACTGCAGTACTGAAGAAATAACAGCCATTATACCAGGGCTGTGCAACTCCAGTCCTGCAGGGCCAGAGACGTGCTGCTTTAGGTTCCAACCAATTACCTTAGCTTCAGTTTTCTGACAGCTCTATAAACTATGCGGGTTCGCCCCTGTACTTCAGCACAGTAAAATGCTTAGGATCCACTTGCAGTCTGCGGCTGTAACTGGTGCTTATACAAATGTCAGATCAATAAGCGATCTGAGATAATTAAATTAAGAGCAGAAGTTGGCACAAAATCCTGAAACAGATCGGCCCTTTTTCTGCACCCCTGCATTAAAACAAATCAACATCAGCCCCACCTTCCATTCCAATTATTCCTGCTTGTGCATCTGACCAATACATCAGGTGCACCGACCTAAAGCTCTTAAGGCCAGTTTATAGCCCAGCAAGTGCTGGAGAGTACCGTGCGACTGAAATCACAGAGCGTTCATAAATGTTCTATTGTTGCCTGACAATTTTACTGTTTACATCATTATCAGCCTGACTGGGAAAAGGCAGACCGTGTGTGCGCTTTACCTGGAACAGGTGGAGGTTGCGGCCCACCAGCGTGATCCTCCTCTCGGCTCTGACGGGCAGGAGGGACGAGCCCTGGACCGTGTCCACACACGGGCAGGCCGACGCTCCCCAGCTCACCAAGGAGCCCTCATCCCCCTGCGCTCAAAGCATGCAGACACACAGAGACACACAGAGACACACAGAGACACAGACAGACACAGACAGACACAGACAGACACAGACAGACACAGACAGACACAGACAGACACAGACAGACAGTCACAGTGACACAGTGACAGACAGACACACACAGAGGCCGTTAAAACACTCCTTACCCACTCAGTTCACTCCGCGTACCCCCGGCTTCACATAAACGTAACAATCTCACCATTTTAAAAATGTATCCCAACTGAAACAATCACACCCAATTAGTCATCACCCCATCACTGCTTTTCTTGTTCATGAAATTAAAGAATATTCTAAAAATGATTTGCTCCACCTGTAAAGAGCACACAGTCAGTGTAGTTGACTCAAGAACATCCTACAAAATGGTTTCTCCTGCTTCAAAAAATCCTCTCCACCTTTCTGTTCCTCTCCTTTCCAATTTCACAATTTGATAACTGATTCCCAGAGCAACAACTGCATTCCTGTGGACTGTTACAGATTACAAATTGTTAAGGCTCAGAAGAAGCTTCGATGGATGACAAGTTAAAAGATGGTCAATAACAATATGAACCAAATAATAATAATAATGATATGCACACGGTGAGAACAGACCCCTGGGTAACGGCAGGGCGGAGCTTTGGGGGCAGAACGGGGGGTGGGGGGGGGATTACAGCGTCCTGTCCGCCGGGGAGGGGGGCCGGAGCAGCTGGGACTCACCGGCAGGTAAAAGTCGGAGGAGTCGTACTGGTAGTCGAGCTCGGAGTCGGGCTCGGAGTCGCGCAGCTGGGGGTAGGAGGGGTGGGCCTGTTCGGCGTCTCCGTCTCCAGAGAGCACCGCGGCCGCAGAGAAGGAGGAGGTGTCGTTCTCTGCCGCGGCCTCCAAGGCCTCCAAGGCCTCCACCTCCTCCTCGGGCCAGAGGACTGACTCGCTGTCGCCTTCCCCCGCTGGGGGCACTGTGAGGGCCGGGGGCGGAGGCGCTTCCGTCTGGAGCGGGGCCAACGCCTCCTCCGAGTCCGCCGGGGCCCCCAGCGGGAAAGGGGTATCGTCGGTCGGAGGCGGGATTGCGGGGGAGGGCTGGTCGACGCTGGGCGGCTCAGCCATGGATTGGGCGTCTTCCATTGGTTGAGGGCTCTCGGTGGGAGGGGCCGTGACGGTTTCCATGACGGGGTATGCAGGGGGCGGAGCCGGGAAGGTGGGTGTGACAGCGCCGGGAGTGACAGGCAGCTCCGCCTCCACGCCTTCCCCTGTTTGAGAGCTGGTGAGCAGGGCTTCGTCACCTCCAGTGACCGGGGACTCCTCCAGGGTGGTTCCTTCTTCTGAGAGGCTGGTCGCTTCCGTGGGCAGAGCAGTGGACCTTATGGCTGCCGTGGGAGGTGGAGGGGCAGGCGTGGTGGTGGGGGGAGGGGTGGTGGGCATGTTTGTGGGCTCTGGGGTGGTGCTGGTGGTCGTGGTGGTGGGAGGTAGAGTGGTCGTCACCGGCTCCTCTGTGGTCACTTCAGTGGTGGGGGCCTCGGTGGTAGGTGGGGTGGTGGTAGATGTTGTTGTGGCTATTGTTGTGGTGGTGGTTGCTGTTGTTGTTGTTGTTGTTGGTGGTGTGGTGGTGGTGGGTGCAGCGGTAGGTGGGATTGTGGTGGGGGCAAGAGTTGTAGTTGGGGCAGTTGATGTGAGCTTAAATGCTCCGGTTGTTGGCGGTGCTGAGGTAGGAAGTTTGAACTGGTAGTTTTGGGAATGGGGGAAAGACGGGGGAGGAGGAAGGGGGAGACAGAAAGAAACCAACAAAAAAGAAATAAAAACACACAATGAACATAAAAGCCAAAAATTAAAAGAAAACAAATCTGAGAATGATACAAAACATGGGCCCTGGGGTTATCGGATTCACAGCGGATTATTATGAACACTAAACACAGGCACTCACAGCGTTTCAGATGGGGCAGTGACACACACAGTGAATATGTTAACTTATTTTGGCTTCTGTTACTTGTTTTTGGAACGTTAATATAAATATGAACATAAAAAGATAAGGCAAATGTTGTTAAGAGTAAATGCAGTAACCTACCTTTGTGTTGATTCATCCAACATTCCTCTATATTTTCCTTTTTTCCAACCAAATCAACAATTTCCCTTCCCTAGAATCCATCACAACCAACCATGACCACATACTCATTAGGTAAATTCTTTCTAGCCAACCGTGTCATAGGCGGCCGACTCAGGTCTCAGAGAGCTGCGGAATTTGCTTGTTTTCATTAGCTGGATCAATTAAAGCAGTTCATTACAGATAGCTCACCTCATCAGGTTTCACGGGTCGAACGTAGCTTCTGACTAATGAGATTTTAACAGACCGGCTCCTCCAGGGCCAGGTTTGGCCACGCCCGTTCAACAGTACAGTTTTACTCCAAACCTCACAGGCTGTGATTGGTCATTACTGGTCCACTTACGTGCTCGTTGTAAATGATCACGCCCTCCTCGCAGGTGGGCTTGTGGGTACACGAGTGCTGGTGGATGCACCAGTTACAGCCCCAGTGGCTGGTCACACAGCCCTGGCACCTGGGGGGAGAGGGAGGAGAAGGAGAGAGTGAGGAAGAGTGAGAGGGAGGTGCAGAACTAGGAGGTAGAGAGCAGTGCCAAATGGCAGCAAAGAGAGGACGGGCGGTGTGATTAAATTATCCGGCCTACTAATCGGCCTACGATGAAGAGGGGAAATATAGAAGAAGGCTTGTCTCTTAATTGAATTGTGTTTTTTTTACTTATCAGCGCGGCCCCTGAAAACATTAACCAGGGAGGACAGAGGATAATTAAGCGACTGTCTGGGCCGATGCACAAACAGATAAAGGAGTTTAAAAAACATCCCAACCACTTACTAAGGAGCACCCCAGAATCCATGCAACTAAAAACCGCAAAGTGCATAACAGCACATCGCATATTGACCAAAGCTGTGGCTATATACACTCAGTAAGCACTTTATTAGGTATTTACTTTTTAGACTTATTGGGCTTCTGCTGCTGTAGCCTATAAACTTAAAGGTTTGAGGTCTTGTGTGCTCTTCTGCATACGACTGTTGTAATGTGTGGTTATTTGCGTTCTTGCAAGCTTTGACCAGTCTGGCACTTCTCCTCTGACCTCTCTCATTAACAAGGCGTTTTTGCCCTCACCCTGACATTTGGACTGAAAAACAGCTGAACCTCTTGACATCTTGGATTTAGTTGCTGCCACATGACTGGCTGATTAAATATGTGCATTAACAAGCTGGTTTACAGGTCTACAAAATAAAGTACTCACTAAGTGTAAATGCTACCACTAACACATCACAAAATTACTGACATCATTACCCTCATCATATCCTGGCATTCTGACCAATCAACCAGCACAAAGTAACTAATGCATCGTTCAAGGGTACTATAACCGTGACCCATCCGAGGCTCAAACCCATAATTTGGCTACAAATCCCTATCTACATCTCGTGTAGCAGAAAGGCACGCTCAGCGATCCAGACGACCGTTGGCGGGGCGGGCAGACGTGTGTGCACTCACGGCGTGTTCCTGGAGAGCTGCTTGACCGCGGCGCAGTCGTAGAAGGTGAACTCCCTGGCGGCGACCGTGACGTTCAGGAGGCGGAGGGACAGGGTGACCGTGACCGAGTCTGCGGAATGAGAGAAGGACCCTGTTACGCGCCCTTAAATCACCACCCGCGGCGTCCCCCAAACATTTACCAGAGGTTATTCTACAGGTGGGGAGCTCCAACACTCGCCTAAGACAAGGGATTCCATCCTCAGATTGAGAAAAGCCTATTTTTAAAATGAGAGATTACGAATGAGAACACAAACCAGCTAGGTATGACAGCTATGCCAAAAGAGGCTTGGGTAGAGAGTGGAGAAAAAAGGGATTTAATACAACACATCTGCTCCCGAAAAAAGATGAGAAGTGAAATGTTTGAAATTCTTGTGGCCCTGTAATCCTGTGATATACACAGAGCTCAGCTAAGCGACGGACTCGGGCAGTGGATACCAATCTGCCGTGCTTCAGAGACTGTGGGAAAAACGTGTAGCAGAGAAAGAGCCAGGCCAGCCAGTCCCACTCAGGAGCGGAGCGCTGTTATCACAGTAGAATTGTACAAACAAATCCAGTATCGTCAGGAATGCTTTCATGAGAACCGGGCGCTATCGGAGCCGAGAGACGGGGGTACAGCTATCGGGGCTTTTTAAGACTCTACTTTCTTTTTCTCAAGTATCAAATGTTTAGATAATCTGCGATCTCCTGCAACATTTAAACCAAATCAGAAATGCATCCTACACATTTAACCGCCTTAATTTAATGTTTTGAAATTGAACGTTCTTACTTTTTCTTACTGCTCTGGAAAAAACATACATGGCAAAGATATTCCACGGAAACGTTCACTATTATTTAGATTTTGACACCTGATATAATCACAAACTCACATGCAACCTGAAGGATGCTTAAATTCTAAATACAAACTACTAAAACCTTTGCTAAGCAATTCCTATACATGTCAAAAAACATGGCAAAACTGTACTGTTTTAACCACAGTGCACAGGCAGTTATAGTTCCCTAAAATATTACTCTTACATTTCATGCAAATAGTAAGATTTCACCCTTCTACCACAAAGCCCGAGAAGGAAAAAAGCTACTCTTAAATCTCATAGGATCTATACCCTGTAAACAGGTGCACATCTGGGTTCCTACTCCCACCGATGCCAAAAAATCAAGGACTCGTAATATGCTTTCCAGGTCCTCGCTGTCAAATCATTTTATTATTTTCTACACTCGACATCCGGGGACTTTCAAGGACATTTTAAGGAGCGCACACAGATATCGCTCGGCGCCCAGCGGAGAGCTCACCGTCTCCTGGCCGGATGGCCGGCACCTTATCAGCGTCCGGGGAGAAGCACGTGACGCCAGCCTTGGTGACAGAGGCCGGGCTCTCGTCGTCATGGAAAAAGCAGGAGTAGGTCTCGTGCTCCTCCAGGCTGGGCAGCCCCTCCACCGAAAGGGAGATCTACGAGGGAGGGTGGCGGGGGAGAGAGAGATTCGTCAGATTGGATTCTGGGAAGAAAGGCAGCGCTTGTAAATGTTTTGGGAGGAAGTACAGTGTAATTAATTTACTTAATGGGCAAGGGAAGGAGTAAAACTAAAGACTGCCCTGTTCCAGTTCTCGAGAGAACACTCCCCCC
The DNA here is from genome assembly GCF_963514075.1 of Conger conger. Lineage (NCBI taxonomy): Eukaryota > Metazoa > Chordata > Actinopteri > Anguilliformes > Congridae > Conger > Conger conger. The sequence continues at coordinate 30,620,040 of NC_083773.1, read as the reverse complement.
CCCCCCCCGCCCCACCCCGCCCCACCACCACCCTCAACTCCCCGCCACTACTCCCCTCATTATCCTTCATCGGAGCTGAGCTCCAATTATCTGTGATTTACATTGTTTTTATGTGCCTTACTGAAATGAGCAGCCTGATAAATATCCTTTTTGTTGTGATATTATTCCAACAATCAGTACTGAGGCTGTTGGCAGGGCTCAAACTTCATCCTAAGAAGATAAGAATGAATAACAGCAGTACCTGCACAGAGCATGTACCAATGCTATCTTTGGGTCACACGGATGGATCATGTGATCTATAGACACCATTGACAAGAGTGCCTACACTCCCCTTGTGTCTCAGCCCTCCCTCCCCATTCCATGGACCCAGAACTGGGTAACATACACTTCTCTTCTCCTCTCTGCTAATATTGGATGGGACCAAGGATTGGACAGTGAGGCACTGTTGCTCCAGGTCAAAACTCCACAGCCACTGGCCTGGCTGCCCTCCACGACGGCATTCAGAACGCTGACCACACCTGCCACAGAATGAGGGAGACATTACGCATTAGTCTTCTTTCATTTAATGCAAGTGGGTTATGTGAGAGGTTGAATGAGAGTGGGTCTGTCAGTGTTGAATGAGAGTGGGTCTGTCAGTAGTTTTGTAAGCACTGCAGTTATGGCAGCAGAACTCACTGTCCATCGAGGACACACCAGCCACAGTACGGGTCATGAGCAGAGAGACAGGACTGGCAGTCCAGATGTTTGTAGCACTCAGCCACGGGCCTCTTCTCCAGCTGAAACGATATGACATTGTCGGGCTCAAATCATTTTCCCATGAAGCACAATCAAAGCAAGTAAAAGAACGGTTATGACAAAAACAGTAATGACATTTCCAAACAAGGTAACAACATTCTTTCATTAGGTATTGCAGATACTACTTGGGTGAAGCAATGACGCAATGCACAGAATCTAAGAGGAATCAGAGAGGGCTAGTGATGGGGGTCCCAGGGGTTCCTGTCAGCATTAACCATACTCCTTCAGTGCAGTGAGGACCACTGACCACAGTGCAGTGAGGGCCACTGACCACAGTGCAGTGAGGGCCACTGACCACAGTGCAGTGAGGGCCACTGACCGCAGTGCCTTAAGGGCCACTGACCATAGTGCTGGTCATGATGAAGAGGTGCTCCTTGTTCTGGTCCAGGAGAAGGTCGCTGCTGATGGGGACGTTGGGTTGGATGGAGATGATGTCGTACTCCTCCACCTCACCATTGGGACCGAGGAAGACCTGGGGAACCACAAGAGACAGACCTCCATCTGAACAGCCGGCTTTGTGGGATGTTCGAGAACCGGATATCCAGTTCAGGAGATGGGAAGATCACTTCACAAAGCCCAATGTGCACTTAAAATGCATGTGTTCTCACATTTGTGCATATGTATCGTTCTTTGAGTTGTCCTGCCATTCTAATGAACAGACATGCAATGCATCATATTTAACTGTAAAAGATTCAAGCTGCTGAACTGGTTGGGTTCCCTTAAGGTGATACATTTGCACAATTCAAAAACAAAACTATGAAAGTCAGGATGGAAATTTAACAGCGAGTAACAAAGTTTCAACTCGGAAATAGCTCGACCCTGGCGCTCCAATCAACAGGCTTTTATGTTATTTGCAGGAGGTTAAAATTTCAGATCACTCACTTTAATACCATTACTGTGAATTCCATTCCATTTTGCACAACCCAGGAGGCAATCAGGCTAATGTAAAAATCCATAGCAGGCAGGTGTGTCCAAATTACAGCCCAGATAGTGGTGAAGCGTGATACAGGATACCGTTTGCAGTGATGAGATAATCCATTTCGACGGATAATTTCTGGTCAGCTGTGCAGAGAATGGCTTTGATCCCATCGCTCAGGGCTTCAGCTGTCTCTAATCCAATAGCAATGGGCCCGTACAGTGGTTCATTGTCAATGTTGGAGTGAGACAACCCACTAAAGAAGAGAAAAGTGCATTACGGCCTGGATGTCCGCTTCCGGAGACAAAGTGCGTCTGCGTGCAAGTCCTACCCAACTCTTTCGCACAGCTAGGACTCAGCCGGGGGCGTGAAAGAGGGAGAAAGCGAGTGTGAGGGGGAGAGGAATGGTGGCAGAATGCCATATAAATACCCTTTGCCATGTTCCTCTCAGCTGAACTCTCAAAAGAAAACATTTGGTTTGGAGACCAGTGATGGCAGACATCTGTCCAATGTCAATGCAACTGGTGAAGTTTCACAGCCAGTAATGTTTCGAATACCAACATTATTCACATTCGACATGGTCGTAATTCACGCCTACGCTTTCAGAAGTTTTCGAGAGGTGCATAAAACAAATAGGACAGAACATAACACAGTAGTATGCGTATCGGGGAACAGGACCTCCTTTTGTTTTTAATGCGTAGGAAAGAGGAGAGGATGAGAGTTGTTTTCACTTGAGAGGAGAATTCATGTCGATATAAGAATAAGGCATTTTAAATAGCTGACATTGCATGTTAAAATTTAATCCTCTGACAAATATTTTCTTAGCAGAAAACAATGTTGCCATGTCAGCGGAGAGCTGGAACAAAAGTCATTTATAAAAACAAGACATTTTTATGCTCGCTGCACAGAAGCAGTGTGCAATGTAGAGTACTTTACACCCCAGTGGGCCAAAGTTGTTTCTTATTTATCAACAGAAAACTAGAAGTAAATGACAAAGGACAGGGAGTGTCGACACTCCCTGCCTTTAATGAAAGAAATGTTCTACTTTGGAATTAGCTCCTGTGTGGTTTTTAACCCCATCAGTCCCAAGCCCAATATGAAGTGGCGGCCTGTAGCGTAGTGGTTAAGGTAAATGGCTGGGACCCACAAGGTCGGTGGTTCTAATCCCGGTCTAGCCGCAATAAGATCCGCACACAATAAGAGCCATTGGACCCTTGAGCAAGGCCCTTAACCCTGCATTGCTCCAGGGGATGATTGTCTCCTGCTTCGTCGAATCAACTCTGCGTCGCTCTGGATAAAAGTGTCTGCCAAATTCCATTAATGTAACGTAATGAAGTGGCTCCACACAAATGAGTTTGGTTGAGAAAGCTGAGAACGTCTAGCAGGGCATTAATAGGGGCTAAACAATAGTATAGCGGCCATTTTGATTGGCTGAAAAAGTATACGGTCGAGAGTGTGACTGAAAGGGTTAATACAGCAGCAGTCCCTCGGCTTTATATTTGGAAACAGAGTCTGCGTAGCGCAAAGGAGAAGACCGCACTTCACCCCGCGATGTCACCGGGGGCTGCACAGGGACAGTGTCGTTATTCTCGCCCGGCCTCTGACATCCATTGACCCCGCTGTATGACGAGACCAGGAGGACTCAACAGCCCCTCTATACCCAACGTCTATTTCTCCAGAGCCGGCGATGGTGACTCTGACCACAGGACAAAGGGACGCAGTCATGGCCTATGGGGAAACTCTGACGGGTCTCTAGTTTAATTAATGGAGGCAATTGTATTATTTTTGTTCCTCATCTTTAGCTTACTCTGGGCTGGGCAGTACCGGGGAAACATTCACCCTCCAATAGCGTTAAACAGCCTCGGCATGGAGAGGCCCACCAGTACACCCTGTCTGTCCTCTGCAATGACCTCACTTCCCTCACTTAGCACCACTAGGAAAGGCCATGTTCCTGGTGTAAACCAGCGGGGATGTCTCTGTGTGCCATATGGCTGAGGGCTACCGCAGGCCAGGCACACAGCCAATCACAGCACTGAACCAACCCGCATGAGGATGTTTGAGGTGCCAGTCTGCAGGAAGGCAGGTGTGCAAGTGCCAACATGGAGCTCACAAAAGGGTCCTGTTTTTCCCTCCAATGACGTTCTCAGAGAGCTGTCGATTTCCTCAGAGTTGAAACGTGTGACCGTACATTAAGGCCATTTTCTGGTAAGCTTGACACCAAGGGAAGGGAGTTTGTTTGGATTTGAATCAACCTTGCCACATGCTGTGATGCGTTTGGCATGTTCAACAAAGTACTCGATTTAATTAAAAAAGAATTATTACACGCACATATGCACGCAAACCCACGTATCCACAGTTTGAACAAACTGGTGAAAACTTGAGAAGGTGAGAAGGTGAATGAAAAGAGCAGCTGAACAACCGATCTACACTCACAAGAAAAAACTAACAGAGACCAGATATTCAGTACTCAGCACATTAAAAAGAACAGACACTAAAATTAGCTAAGGATGACAAGAAAAACAGAAAAAAGGACAAAAAAACAGGAAGAGGAACCGGGCCAAACAAGGGAGTTGGAGTTATTAAGATAATAATAACCATTTGTGAAAGACAGTGAGCAACAGGGTATATATCATTCAGATACCCATACCCAAATACAGGCATTAAACAGAGAGTAATGTGTGTCCAATCACAATATAGCTTAGCTTGCCTCTCTTTTCCATTGCCATTCTTTCGCACTGGCCATCTGATAAGGCCCCACTACTGCATTGTGTATTCATACATGACCCCTGTGTGCTACTTCTAGGCAACAGATTAGAGAAGGAATGTTCTGAAACAGAAACTCAAGGCTCTACTCCTGTGGTATTCAGCCTGTGTGTGTGTGTACATGTACAGTTTGTATACGAGCATGCATGTACATGTGTGTGTACATATACAGTATGTGTACGAGCATGCATGTACATGTGTGTGTACATATACAGTATGTGTATGAGGATGCATGTACATGTGTGCGTGTGTGTGTGTGTATATATGTGTGTGCGCACGTGAATGCCTGGCATACACCAGGACACAGTAAGTGACACTCATCAGAATCGTTGTCACACCTCACACCACGCAGTATGGAAAACAAACAAAATGTTAACATTCGTACACAATGGGACCAGAACAAAGCGGAGCCAAAGAAAGCCCTGGAAAGTGAGCGTAGGAACGGCTGTGTACCTTGTGCAGGTTTCCTCTGGAGTCCCCCAGGAAGGCGATGGTGTGGCCCTCCCTCACGCTGACGGCCACGGCGGTGAGACGCGAGGACGGGCTGTCCAAAATGGACTCCACCTCCACGGGCACGCGGCTGGCCATCGGGCTGGGGGTGTGGTCCGAACCGCAGGGGTAGGCCTCGAGGGTGTTCTGCAGGGGGACAAAAACACACGCCTTCAGCTCTCAAAATCGCCTTATAAAGCCTCTGACTGTGATCGAGCTGCTTGGCACAGAGCCATTGTCATTTAAAAAAGGCAAATGTAGCACGCACGCACGCACGCACGCACGCACGCACGCACGCACGCACGCACGCACGCACGCACGCACGCACGCACGCACGCACGCACGCACGCACGCACGCACGCACGCACGCACGCACGCACGCACGCACGCACGCACGCACGCACGCACGCACGCACGCACGCACGCACGCACGCACGCACGCACGCACGCACGCACGCACGCACGCCCCTGCCAATGTAAAGTCTGAAGTGTTTAGTCCGATAGTGGTACAGACGCGTGCGGAGTGGCACTGACACAGGCGTTCAGGCTGGGTCTCTGAACGCCGGTGGTGTGACCTCACACCGTAACAAAGCCCAGCACATACTCACACATACACCTACGCACGGTTCGAAATGACCTCACCCACAGCGCGTTCAAACTATTCATATTTGGAACTTGCCAAAGCATGTGCAGTGGAATTAACTATAAGAGTCAGGAGGGAAGCGTATATTTTTCCGTAGGAAAGAGGACTGTGTGCATCTGGTTCTTTTATCATTTCAATGCAAGCCTATAAAAGGCCAAAAATGAAATGAACCATTGTACAAGTCATGTTAATATACACTGACTGTACACTGGCTCTTTTTCCATTTGCTTTTTAGGTATGATGTCATTTATTGGTTCATTTTAAAGAGGCTTAATACCATAACTACAATAAACTTTGCAACACACACAAAAAACTAGCTGGATCAGGGATCTGAAATGAGAATCCTGGAACTCTGCTGTGTCTGATGTTTTTTTAAGGGTTCCAGCACTTAAGTCGTTGATTGGCTAATGTGTTGGCACACCTTGTTTCAAAGGCTTAAATTGCTGATTGAAAGGAAATCACAAAAACCAGCAGAGACTGCAGTCCTCCAGGAGTGGAATTTGAGATCTCGCAGTTAAATTAAATGTACCATTTTCATTAAATCTGTACTAGTTAAAACGAGTATACATTGCACTATATTTAAAAGACAGATATTTACATTTATTGTATTTGAAATCTCAAATCTTTATAAAATGCAACCTTATTTTGAATGAACTGAATTAATAATTTCAGTATTTAAAGGCAAAATACAGAGGCCACGTAAATAATCAGCATGCTCTTGCAAATTAATTGTCAAAGTCATTTGTTGTTTCTGATCTGTAATTTAGAACTGCAGTGATGCAGCTGTGTGTGTAAGCCAGTGATAAGATGGACCCACGCACAGAACCACAACATTAGTCTTTGAATAATGCAACTGCCTCCTAAAACACTAATGAAACTGACCAGAACCACGAGAGAGAGGGAGAGAGCAAGCAAGCGTGCGAGAGAAGGAGAGGGAGAGGGAGAGGGAGGGGGAGAGAGAGAGAGAGAGAGAGAGAGAGAGAGAAAAAGAGAGGGAGAGAGGGAGAGAGGGAGAGAGGGAGAGAGGGAGAGAGAGAGAGTGTGAGAGATTGCGAGAGAGTGCAAGAGAGAGAGGGAGAGAGCAAGCAAGCATGCGAGAGAAGGAGAGTGAGAGAGAGAGAGGGAGAAAGAGTTTGAGAGTGTGAGAGAGAGACTGAGAGAGTAAGAGTAAGAGTGAGAGAGACAGAGCGAGACTCATCTCTCTCTCTCTGTCTGTGATGCACCGGGTATCTGAGCGCTTTATCTGTCCTTGTCAAACCTCATTAAACGTCCCCCGTCTTGCTAAGCAAGGATAATCCGAAATATCGATTCCCCGCAATCCCATTAAAATGCACCAACTCTTGAGCTTTTGTCAGTGACGCCCAAGGACCCAAGAGCACCGGGGCACAGGTTGAGTCCTGCTCCATGTCAATCCTCCAGCCTGCCTCATTAAACGCAGTGAGGATCACTGCCTAGTGCATACTGACGGCTGTCAGATGCTACATCCATCTGCACTGCTGCCCGGAATCTCCAAAGCAATAGTTTCATTACAAAAACAAGAGCAATCTCGTTCAATACACAGGAGACTTTTTCACTGGGAAAAAACAAGGTCATCAATTCTACCAAGAACAGAATCTAAACATGGATAAAACTGCTTCAAATATCGCCATCAAACATGGGTGGCATGTGTTGATAGCAAAACAAAATATACACAGACACTGCAAAATGTAGATGATCCCCACTTTCTTACAAAGATATTCCCCAGAAAACAGGGAAAGCATTAATGAAAATAGTACCAATATACCTGTATATTATAGTACCATTTATTATTGGTATTATTATTCTTTTTATTATTATTGCTTTTTTGATAGTAAAAGAAGAAGGAAATACTACATTTTTTCATTAGCTTGGAGTACGACTCTTCTCAGATTTTAGAAATCGATTTAAAATTGTTAAATGCAAAATACTAGATGACATTGCCAATAAAGGAACTTTTCAATTTTCCAAAAGCCAGTTACATTCTGCAGCCACTAGTGCATTGGACGGCACTGATAGATTCTTTCCCTAGCTGGACATTGGGGAGGGTGTGCGCTGCTCACCGAGGGCAGGTTGGCGCAGTTGGACTTGACCTCGTACTCGATGTAGGCCGCCTCCCCGCCCCCCTCGGCCTTCCCCTCCCGCGTGTAGCAGAGGTCGCGCGTGGAGTTGATCCGCTGGTCCAGCTCCTCCAGGGCGAACATGCAGAGCGCAGAGTCCTCGCTGGGCTTGCTGGAGGAGGCCAGGCGTGTAGAGAAAACCCCCAGCAGCACCTCCTTCTGGCCCGCGCCGCCACCCAGCCCCACCTGCACCGCCTGCAGGAGGTTGTAGGTCTTCCCCGTGGCCGAGCGGCAGGCCAGGGGCACCTCCACGTAGGAGTAGTAGGCCGTGTCGTCCAGGCAGACGCGCGATATGTAGGTCTTGTACTCCCGCGACTGGGACTTGAGGTCGCGGCGGTAGAAAAGGAAGTAGACATGGGCGCGGAGGGAGAAGGCGGTGACAAAATGGTGGTCGTACTCCGACAGCCGTCCCGCCACCGCCAGCTTGGCCGTCTCCTCGTAGGAGAAGACGGGCTCGGAGGCCAGGTTGCGGGTGGAGATGGGCGGGTGGCTGCTGGTGTAGCCGCGGCCCACGAACAGCACGGGCTGCTTGCCGCGCGACCGCACCACCAGCCCCACGGTGGTGACGTTGGGGTCGTTGGCCGCCACGTACTGGGTGTCGACCGGGCGGTCGGTGGAGAACAGCACGCGGCTCACCCGGTCCAGGCTGCGCTTCTGGCAGATGCCCTGGTTGACGCTGCCGCAGCTGATGAGCTCCAGGGAGTAGGGGTCCACCAGCAGCAGCTTGTTGTGGTTGCTGGTGCGCCGCGCCTGGGGGCAGTTGGTCTCCGTGATGGGGGGCAGGCACTCTTTGCTGTCGGTCACGGGCCCCGTCTCCTCAGCGAGCTCCAGCTGCAGCCGCTCGTCCAGCTGGAAGAGGCGGTCCTGGGCGCCGATGTAGACCCGGCCCACTGCCGGGTCGGGGTGCAGGGCCAGGTGCTCGAAGCGGCTGTCGGCGCGGGAAAAGGCGGGGTATCCTCCAGCAGCCAGGGCGTGGCCGCCGCCCCCCAGGAGAGACAGCAGCGTGACGGCAGCGAGGGCGCGCGATGGGACCATCCCCGGTGGCATCGCAAACATTCTGGGACACAGAGGAGGGCACATTTCGGTTATCAGGACACTTTAGAAGTGGCTCAAAACTTGACACAAAACTATGACACAAATTCACACGCAAGCCAAAAAATAGTGCCGTATCGATTCAAGGTTAAAGGGCAAAGCTGCTACAGTGTGCAAAACATGTATATTTTGTTTAAGAAACTGAAAGAACATTTTAATTGACTATCCAGAATCAAATGTAATATAATGGAAAATTATCAGAAACCGGAACAAGTTTTTATCAAAATGTCCTCCTCACCATTTGCTTCAAACTCTGTGTTAAAGAGGCATTTCACCCCTCTGCCATCCAGCAAAGCGGATCAACACCCCGATCAGCACAACCTGCAAAAGAGCGTATGATTACACACTGCATGTATGAAGTGTACTGTAATTACATGCGCTCATACCACACTTACAGCAAACGCAGCTAAAAGCGTCCAGCGCTCAGCGGTCGCTTGTGCAGAGAACGGGTAAATCCCCACCAACTTACACTGCGGTTGCCAGGAGTTTCCTTTGCCAGCGCAAGTCAAAACGAGCAACGGGAAACAACTTTGTTGGCATAATGCAACTATATTTCAACTCTAAACTCGAGTCGTAACTCAAACTGCACAGGGAAAGCATGCGCACATCAAGAGGTCTTGCGTGCAAAGCGTATAATTTGAAAAAGAAAAACACCACGGCGAAGTGGACCGCTCAGTAAACAGAATTCAGCCACCATTCCCCACGCCACCTCCTCCCCTCCCAAAAAAAAATCATGATTTATTTCGAGTTAAGCCCCTGAACGCATTTACCGGCATCTTCTACCGACCCCCCCGCCACCCCACGACACACATACGAGCAGAATCTTTAAAAACGACACGCTGGGGTGAGCAGCATTGCCAGGAAGGCATAACTCTCCCGCTCTCCACAGAAGCAGGCTTAACTCCAGCCAGTTCAGACAGGCTGGGTCGGGTGGAAAGCCTGGGACGCTGAAAGAGACACTATTCTCCCAGTGACACTCCTCACAGCACCAGGCATTAACCCCCCTCCGCGGCTCTTACCAGAGGGCTGGGAAAGGCACGGGGGGGGGGGAACGTTAGATAAGCGCTGAAATCTCCATCATCCTGACCTTATTTTATCCGCCATCTGATCTTTCACTCCCTCAAACCGAGCCAACCCCTCCCCCCGACACAGAAGCTATTTAAATATTTGCGAATGTATTTTTAACCCCATGAATCAGCTTCTTTGATTTCTGGGAAGCTGTCAAAGCGATTCTAAAGACGTGGATGACTGCTTCTGACATGCAGGAAAACCCCCACAAATAAACAATAACGCAGTATTTTCCAGGGATCTACTGGGATATATTCAAATAAATTTGTGGGTCATGTGTGACTGTATCGGGGGTCTCCTCCCAGGCCTGCCGGACTGCAGAGCTGGGAAGAGCTCAGAGAGGAGGGGAAGAGCAGGAATGAGAGGCACGTCGCCCCAGCGATGGTCAGAAGAATGGGCCCTCTGTGCTGGGGAGCCCCGCGCTGACCCGCCGGATTTCGGGGGGTCATGTGCGATACGGCAGTCATGCGTAATTACCAGCTTGGCCGTGGGCCAGAGCAGTTGTCACTTTCCGCGTTTATGAAAACTTACAACCCACGGCGCTGGAATCCGAAGACAGTCGCGCCTTGTCTTTTTCCAGAAAAAATAGAAAAGAATCCACTGTGGCACATTTACACATTTATCGCGGACTGTTGTTTCTTTGCTTTCTGTCCTACACCCGTGATCTAATCACTGGTGTGCTTCTGATACACAAACAAGGGAGAATATGAACTTGATCTAATTATTTGTTTTTAATCGCATTTCCAGCAGAAGCGCGCTTCTGTAGGCTAACAGTTACACGGCAACAGTTACGTGGTAACGGTTACACGATGTAAGCAGGAAGGGCCGATAGGAAGCAGAAGCGGTAATTAGTTTACACATTTTCCACCCTGTGCTTAATGTACGTGGGTGTCTGTGCTCTCCCGGTGTCTGATGTTAGGAGCAGAGATGAGCAGCAGGACAGCTGCGGACCAAGCTCACCCGAACATGTCACTGAGGCGGATGTTACTCCGGTGGTGGAGCGCGCTGAAAGTCAGCCATTACAGAAAGAAAAACAATAGAAATCTCCTTGAGCCGCAGAGGGGTGAAAGTCGGGCGGAGCAGGGGGCTGTGGGGGGTGAGTGGAGCGGTTTGGGAGAGTGTACCCGGTATTGTTGAGACATACAGTGGGCTCCAGAATTATTGGCACCCCTGATTAGCAATGCATATAGTTGTATGATAAAAATACAAATACAAAAACTTCAAATCAAAGTTATTGCTTCATGCAGACTTGATCCGTGAAAGGATGATAATTATTACACTACTCCAGAACACCAATATTTGCACTTACAGCTTGACGGTCTATAGAATTGGGGCTGTAATGTTGTGCTTATTTCTGTGGTGTTCCCATAATGATGATACCAGCCAGCCCTGAGGAAAAACACAAGTGGGGCTTGGACTTACATCAGCCAGGAATACAGTGGAAATTTAAAACTGGCCACTTAAGGGGGTTTTTACTGAACAAATCTGGACATGCTGATGATGAAATCAGGAAGCACATGATTTTTGCCCATTTAGTAATTCATTTGTTCCTGAAAGCCTTGTGTGTCACCACCTCTATGTGTGGGCTGAGGAGATGACGCTGAGCTACCACACAAGCCTGCATTATCAAAAGCTCACAGCATCAGCGCTCACAAACTCTCTTTCGTTTACTTAGAGAAAACTGTCGTCAAGCTCAGACACTAACCCTGACGCCAACAGTCACAGACAAACAGCTTTATTTCATATTTGCACAAGATGACCCCCCAACACCAGTTAGCACGAACAACCGTATTTACGCTGTATTAACTCAAGACGACCCTGACACCGACTGGTAAGCACAAACACCGCTACTTCGTATTTACATAAGATGACCCCAACATTGATCAGCAGATGACCAGCTTGGCTTAAGAGCATCTCAAAGAGCCGTCCTGCTAATCTCCACAGAAGACTACGTGAGCTGTGAGCCTGAGGTGGATATGCATCTCTTGCTTTCTCCCTGGGGATCTCCTCGCAATCATCCATGGAGAAGCATTTCCTCCAAACGCTCCAGACCGGACCACCTGAACTACATGGATTTTCCAGCTTTGCTTTAAGATGGATTACGCTAAAATTCCAGCCTACCAGCAAATCCACCAAGTGGATCAAACCTACCATCCCTCAGTCAGCAGATCCCAATGCCATTTAGTTCTGTATAGTACATGTAGGCTATTTTATCTGCCTAGACCTGCCATTTGTTGACAGACACTTATTAATGGGAACAAAAGTGTAGTAACCACATGCTTTAAACAAGCCCCTAATTGTGACATATCTAGTAAAACTCAAATACAGGATGTACCACGTCAAGTAATCACTTAGCAATAGTTAGAAGCAGTCAGGTATGTGTCTTGTGTAGTCTCAGGCATAACCTGCATACTTAGGGCAGGTCCAATTAGGGTGGACCAACATGCCCTTGCAAGAGTGCAAGCCTAGATAGGCTGAACAGCCTGGATTCATCATTAAACATCCCTGAGTTCTTATTACCAAGGCAGAGTCTAAATACTGAGCAGAACCAGAGCAAAACTCAGCGCCGGCCTGCATTCCAGGCCGGGTGTGAATTCTGGAAGGGTTCACAAGCCTCACACACACACTGCTAGACTGTAGAATAACAGCCAAATTGATTATCCTGTACTGAAGCAGGGGCAGAAAGTAACAGAGTCCAAAAAAGGAAATGAAAACTCAATATTTACCCTTTTTAAAAATAAAAAGAATATGGAGCCTTCGCACACAACCAGGTTTTAATCTCACCATCAGGCCACAATCAGATTATTGTGAATGGCAGGCACTAGACTGAGCTGTGCCACCCCACACACAGATTTCTCCACGAAAGGAAAAGGAAAAAAAAAAAAAAAAAAGATCACAACAAGTGCTTACAAGCTTCAGTGAACTTGGGAGTCGTGATGGAATGTGACTGAAAAGCCACTACTGCTGAGAGGGGGAGAAAAGAGAGGGGGAGAGAAAAGAGTGAGGGAGAGAGAGAAAGACCGAGAGAGAGCGAGAGAGCAAGACAGAAAGAGATGGAGAGCAAGGGAGAGTGCACACAACGACCATTAATTACAGAACCAAGCCAAAATGCTCCATTCAAAACTAATTGAAATAATGGGCAGGGAGAAAGACGGGCGAAAGGAATGGTTCTGCTTGCTTTGTAATTAGTGGATGTGTACTTAAAACCCACCTAATGGCCTGTCCAGAGCGCTGCGGCACTTCCGGACCCACTTTCAACAGGAAAAAGGACTTTTTGTACCCCATTATCGAGAACGAGTGCTTTTTAGCCAAACAGCCGCTGGTTACGCAGAACTGAGCTGTCGAGAAGGATGCTCCGGTGTTTTCTCCGGTGTTTTTCTTCACTTTGTGCTTATTATTTTCCCATAGCCTGACCCAAATCAATCCTTAATTTTATTTGTAGAAATACACACGGTCGCAAAAAAAGCTGAGTAAGCTGAAAACGCATGCTTAGACGATGTTGCGATTTCTCGTTTGACAATTCCAGTTGATGGCTCGAAACAAAATGCAAGATACAACAATCCTTTATGAATGAAAATCTTTGGGGGGGGGGGGGGGGGGAAGGGGGGGTTGGCTACTCGTTTATTTCCATTACCACAGAGTTCCACTGTTTTGGGGAAACTCCAGCGCCTGCAAGTCGTATGACAGGGGCTACATTGAATAGAAAGTGAGAGATTAATTTTTCATGTATTATCTCATTGACAGCTGCTGGAGCAGAGCGTTTGGGCCCGGGGCGCTCCGGACTCTACTGGATCACACTTCCAGGGCCGGCAGGCCCCGTGACCGCCGGGCAGCCTGACGGGAGGGTATTTATAGTGTGCCCCAACAATGCTCGCTGCTCAGGAGGAACATGCATTCCTCCCCCTGCCTGATGAACTTTGCTGGGGGATTATCAGTTCTGCTGCCTTCCAGAAAGGTCTTTTCACAAAGAGAGAAATTTATGGCTCAAATCAGCTGTCTTGTTTTATATAACCAGCCTTTTTTGGGGACATTCCTAACTGCGGGGTTCTTTGTGAGACCCAGTAGAAGTTCCCATAATGAAACTGAATTATTTATTAATAGTCTTTAATGAAGTTTAAAATGAAGGCAGAAATCTGGGTGGTAGGGGGGTGGGGGGGGGACACAAATCCTTGCGAAACACAACCGAGTCAAAGTTCATCCCTATAAGATTGTGCAGCGAGAAACCCATTGCCTTAGCCTTGTCTCGCGTGCAGCCTCTGAGAACATCAAGACGACTTGACGCCGGTGTCATTACTGATACCAGGAAAGCTAGGGCTTGGCACAGTCTACACTCTCTCCATTAGTATATCTGTGAGTGCCGGGTTAAGTACAGCAGCGTCATCAGCTAAAGCTGAACGCAGCCCGGCACTGGCTGGTGGAAGTTTATCACGAGCGGGACAGAAGCCTCTGACACAAGAGCAATATGAGCCTTTAGAGAATGGGCTCTTGGGTTCGCCCTGGGCAACAGAAACACTGCGTGCACTTAAGCCTTTACAAGCATTACCAGGGAGCTTTAAGCAATGTTATTGTCCATCTTGATATTTAAAGGGCATTAAGCTGGCTTCCATTTGAAGCTCCCGTCTTCATCAGGGTCATCTAAATAACGACGCCAGTGAGAACTCTCAGAGCCGGCATCTGGTTAACTGCTCCCAGTGTTTCGGGAATGTCAATCATTCAAACTTCACCCCGTTCGGAGGAACCCCAAAAGGGAGGAAGTCCCACGCTCCCTCGTTTGGCATCCTTCAATCCTCCAAAGTCCATTACAGTCTCAAACGCACACGTGACATAACACCAGAACTTCCCAGAGCTGTATTGTTTCCATGTAAAAAGGTGGTGGTACAAGTTGCACTAAAGAATCAAAGCTATGGCAGACATGACCGTAAATTCGTCAGCAAGGATGACGGCTGCTTCTGAAGATGACGAGGATCACAAAGAGGAGGGGGGGGGAAGGGGGCTTTATCAGAATGCTGACTTCGCACAGAGCACTTCCAGGTCAGTGCATTATGCTATCTTCAATCCCTTCATTGTCCTCTGATGACTATCTGTGGATCAGCAGGGCCGTCTGGATGGATCTTTCGCTGCGTGTTAGTGGTCTGGCGGTTGCCTGCGTGGTGGCAGGTGTCCAAGCCTTTCGGAGCTATGGGAGGCGAGGGGATGGGTGTGCAGTCCTCTTAAGACCGATAAATAAGTGAAGGGCCAGACTCCACCCTTACAATCCCACCACCAAAGGCCACCTGCTCCTTCTCTGGCCAAGAGTGCCTATTCCAGTCACAGCTCCAAAAGCCAATTACCTGGGGGATTTGGGAAGTGCCCATCCTCTCCCTGTTCCCCGTTCCACTCGAGTCCCCTCAGTACCCAGTGGAGGAGGGGACGGGCTGAATAATTAAATGGTGGATGCTCTGCGAGGTGTGGAGTCGGGCTGGCATCATCGCGTCCCAGACAAACCGCACGCGTTACCCACACTCACACTGTCCCGTAGGCCTGGGGGGTGGGTGAGACCCTGAGCCTGCCCGCCTCCAAAATATGGACGTCACATGTAATCGGCGAGGTTGAGTGACTGTAGCCCAGAGAACGCAGATTCCCCACTTAGAGAGCCGTCTGTCTGCAGAGTGTGTGCGTGGGGACTACACTACCAGTAGGTGGCACCCTCCCCTGTGAACGCATCACCTGCAGCAGAAGAGTGTCCAAACAAGAACAGCACCACCTGCATTGCAAACAGCTGGACTGGTGTAGGGGGGGTTGGGGTAGCAGCAGGCACCATAACACATTTAAACACCTCATCTTCCCCATTGGCCTGTCCTCGGGCCAATCCGCACGAGCAGAAAACATGTGGCACGCAGAGAAGCAGGTGTGAATGGGCATCGTGGCTGCTCCAAGTTTACTTTCATCCTCTTACTGCAGCACAAGAAAAGAAAAATGACCGCAACCATTTCTGTAGAATTCCTAAACATACTTTTTTTTTGCCATCCAAGAGATTACCATTCTAGGCACTCTGCCAGTACACCGGCTTAGAAACGTACACATGAAGCGCAATACATGTCTGAGCATGTGCTGCATGCGTATTTCCCCGAAACAGGGCTATTGTACAGGGCCAATGGGGCAATCGACCATATTATAGCGTTTGATATGTAGATCAGACCCTGGGGCCAAATATCCAACAAACATCCCTGAGTCTTTTGATCTTATGCTCCAGGTGCATGGATTATATGAGTTTCAGACATTACTGCACAAAGCTTTTCCTGAAACGCACATAACCAATCAATCACTAACTAATTAATCCTGTTTTGTAGAGTCTAACAGAAATGGGTGGGTGTCAATTTTCACATGACAAATATCGAATCCCTAGGGGCCAGGAGAAGCAGCACCAACCGACAAGCACGAAGAAAGCCATCCTTAAGAGCAAGTTACTGCACTTTTGAACACGGCTGTGAGTGAACTCAGACACACAGCAGAGCGCCTCGAGGTGCTGTTAAATGGCTTGTTATTAAAACTTCTCCACAAACAAACCAAAACAGAAATGAAACGTCGACTGCAAGAAGCGTGCTGCGCGCAGCAGAACGGGCAGGCGGTCTTCGACAGAGCTTTGAAACGGCCGAAACGGAGAGACAAAATAAAGTGACAGGAAGCGGACCTCTGTGAAGGAACGGCGGTCAGATCTCCCCGGAGGGGTGTGGCGGCCAGTGGAGGCCACGGCGACAGGCGAGGAGCCAGGCCCTCTCACCAAATTACAGCCTGCGCGCTTAGCCGCTGATTATGGGGCAGGCAAAAATGTGTGCCCTATCAGAAGGAATGCACAGCCTATACTGACAGACGACAAGAAACTAAATGAAAGGGCCTTTTTCCAGGTCCTGGTTTTCGTGACACAGCAGCAGAGACACCAGAAACGTTAAGGTCTGTCGCTCTGTCGTTTGCAAATTGTTCGGGGGGAGCGGATGGGTTTGAGAATTTATTTAAAGACTGTAAACTAAATGAATGCCTGTGGGTCTGTGGTATCAGTGGATACAGTCGGGCTCCAATTGGCTTCAGCACTCTGCGGAGCTGCAGAGCAGCTCGAAATAGAAAACTGCGGAAAACCCCAAAAAACACAGTTTAGTATAACGATCACAGAACTGGGCTCGGTACTGCCGCTGTACCATTGAGCGAGGTGCTGAACCCACATCACTTCAGCACATCTAGCTGTGCACATGGACACTATGCTAAAGCTCAAGTCACTCTGGATGTGAGCACCTGGCGAAGGCCTAATATGTTAAATGCTCGATGTGATTCATGCTCAGTGATCACATTGAGACTCATGAAAGACTAACGATGGAAAGTTTTGAATGCAAATAACATAACGTGAAATGATTATATTATGGATGCATTGGAAACAGGTTTTGCTAAATGGCCCTCCTGCAGGTCTGCGCAAACTGCTGCTGCAGGAGCGTGGTAATTCATGCAGGACCCTGCATACATTAAACCCCACGACGCGCTCTGCGATTCATAGAGAGCTTCTCTTTCAAGGCGCTGAAAGGGCTTGAAAAACAGCCGATGAAAGCGCTTTGTTGACGCGGTTGTCTTGGTGACGGACTCTGGGTGAAATCGGGCCTACGGTATGAGTGGGTCGTCGAAATCGCACCTACTGTAAGGGCCCACTGCCCCCCACAAACTTTCAGGGCCCTCTGTCCCCCACAAACTTTCAGGGCCCTCTGTCCCACACAAACTTTCAGGGCCCACTGCCCCACACAAAATTTCAGGGCCCACAGTCCCACACAAACTTTCAGGGCCCTCAGTATCAACAGCTCCCTCTCCTCATGGTGCTCAATCAAACAAAATCTCTTCGTTATTAATTGTAAATTCATGAATGGAATCGATTCCTAAACACATAGTAGGGTCAAATGATTAAGTGTTCAATGTTTTTGGGAGAATTAATTAATTAATTAATTATATTAATATAAGAAAGTCCAAAGAAAAAAAACCTCAAAGCAGCGACATTAGCTCAGGAGGTAGGTCTTCTGGCAGTCGGAAGGTTGCCAGTCCGTTCCCCCGCCCTGGGTGTGTCAAAGTGTCCCTGAGCGAGACACCTAACCCCAAACTGCTCCCAACGAGTCGCCATTGTCGTGCGTGTACGTGGGTGTGAAGGGGTGAAGGAGAGGCATTCGTCGTAAAGCATTGTTCAGCTCCAGTGAAACAGCGGACCGGGTGCCCTACCTGCTCTGAATTGATCCTCGGAGGCAGGCGGGGGGGCTCGTAAATCCAGCACTCGGGAGGCACGGCAAGAGGGCCGCTGGGAACACAAACGCAAACGCTTCCTCTTAAACACGGACACGGCGGGAGAGCGAGCCTCTCATTTTAACTCTGAAAACGGAGCTTCTCCCATGAGAGAGTACGACAATGGGCCGCAGACACGGCACAAGAGAGGGTGTCAGGGAGGCCCGAGACACAGTAAGGCTGAATGCAATATGCGATCCTTTGAAGCTTTACTCCCGCCCCGCTGATTTTACCTACTGTAAGCCGTAATCCACGGCACGGCATCAAACAGAAAGCCCAAAATAATCAACCGCCAACTCCATTCCCTTCAATTTATCAAACTTCAAAAGGGCTCCACCTGATCCGTTCACTAGTCACTCCAATGGATCGCGAGTCAAGCAGGCAGGAAGACATCTGACAGTGATTTAACTCTTTGATTCCAAGCAAATTCAGATAAACGTTCAAAAACAGCTCGGGTTTTTCAATGTTTCAATGTAACCTTTACGGCTGACTCGTGCAAAACCTGTTACAGTGGCTTATCCACCATGACTAACAAAACTACCAACAAATGAGAGGAATGGCTACATAAAATGAAAAAAAGAATACATGAACCAACATACAGTTGATACATTATCTGCTCATTACATTTACATTTAAGTCATTTGGCAGACGCTTTTAATCCAAAGCGATTTACAAGTGCATAGGTTCTTCCACAAGTCAAAGCATCACATCCATAACTCGGAAAATACACATGAAATGCTGTTCTAAACATATAGTCATCATAAGTGCAAATTTTTTATTTTTTTTATTTTTTTTTGGGGTTAGACAAGGAGGATAGGGATATCAGAAAGGGGGGCGGGGGAAATCAGGAGGGAGGACTAAGGTAGAGTTTGAAAAGGTCATTAACCTACATACAGATGATACATGATCTGTTCATTTACATGAGGTCCTGGATACCATGCAAAAAACTTTCTGGCATGAAATGTCAGCCACGGTCTGTACCAGTGTACCATCTCTATCTTATCTGTACCAGTCACGGTCAGCCACACTTCAATGGAGTCATAGAAATGATTCACAACCCGTGTACCCGTTTGAGCAAGTAGTGTGTGTGGTTTTTATATTTTGCATTGTTAAATAATCCTTCAGAAAATGGGTGCCGTGTTGCACAGCTTACCCTGAACCCACGTTCATCACCATTTACTCTTTACATCACCGTTTTGTAGGGAAGGCAAACTGCTGGTTGAACCAGAACGTAGTTGTGTACAGTGGAAAGCCCATAAACCCCTCATACACTACTTCTAAAGGAGACAAACAGGGCCCAGAACAGCCCACAGTAGTACATCACAGGCTGACCCTGTGATGTTCAGTGGCCATGCCAGAGTAGAAACCAGTGAACATGACAGCATCTCTGACATCAAAATATGCACAAAACACAAGCCCAGTAAGTTCTTACAAGACCATAAATCTTAGAACAAAGAGCAGCAGCAGTTTGGAAACACTGCAGGATAATTCCTTCATAAATCCGCCCCTTCAAAGTTAATGATGCGAGTCTCCTCAGGGGGCTTCGGGCTGGCTAATCTGAGGTAAACTAAATATTTCCGTAAATCTAAATTTTAATTTGACGTCGGACAAAACAGCTTTCAGAGCGCTCTGAAAACACGGCACTGTTTATTGATACAGCTCTTAGCCGTTGCACACCGACTTCAGACTTATGGAATAGTCTTTGTGGGCAGAGGCAAAGGTTCACTGATTTCCTTCCAGAAGGTTCTACTGCAATACGCACACACACACCGCCTTAAAGGGAGGTGGAGGGGGTATGGTAATTGAACTTGCATCACCTCTGGCAGCCATATAGTGGGCTCTTGTAAAGCCGGTGCACAGACAAGTGGTTCCTGTGGGCTTATACGGCAGTTGCAGAAAGTCCAAATATTAGTGTGGCAGTCTCGAGTCATGGGTAGCGTGTGTACAAACGTGTATATTTACAAAGAATATCTTTGTAGTGCAGAGAGTTGGTTTCTGTAATGATCCTTTAAATAACTAGGGGAAGGGGAGGGGTTGGATGGGTGGATTTCCAATAAGCAGTTGTGGTGTGCAGCTCACATGCACATGCAGCCATGTAACCCTAAAGTGGGAGAAACCTGAAATATGAATACACATCTCCCATGAAGCACGGGGCTTCCCAGCTTCTCACCACCTTGCTTATATCCAGGAGAATATGCTCGCTTAGATCACTGAAGAATGTGAATTTTGAACTCGCACATTTTAAATCACTTTCTTCCACGGACACCTCGGCTCGGGGCGGGAGGAATGCTCTGGATTCCTGGACTGTCCCCGGCCGGCTGGCCCGGATACCAGCCTGCGCCAGCCTCCTCCCCGAATCTCCACGCTCCTCTCTCCCCAGGGAGACCCGGAGATCGCCCCCTCTCCCCACCTCAGATACCCCCTCATGCCCCCCAAAGGGGGAACAGACTGGGCAAGCCTGCGAGAGTCTGGCCAGGAGTCACAATACATGGGGCCCGTTCTCCGAAACCACAAACACTCCCCCCGGGACCGAATTCTGCTCAAATCCCAGCAAAAACATGTGCTTGTACAGCACTGTTAATCCACCAGCTGTTCAGACATCCAATCCGCATGAACGAAAGCAAAGCATGACAGTTACTCTGCACGGACATTGTGCACTCAAGTGTTCTTTATTTTTTATGACTTTTTTTCTTACCTCCAAGTTTCTTTCAGTATGAATTTTAACCCAGGAAATGACTTGCTGAAGAAGATTTATTACTTAGGGGATTATTGTTTGTTATCCTGAGGGAATATAAAGTTTCATTTTCCCCAAAAAATTTAAGTATTTCACACTTGAGATGACTTAAACAGGCACTTTGACAGACACGCTCATCTACCCCCCCCCCCACGCACCGTGCCCCCTCGGCCGCCACCATCAGCATCGCCGCGGCGACCTGTCTCATTACCTTCCACAGAGACGCGTCACCCTGACGGGCACAATCTGCGTCAACCTGACAGAGACGGGCAGGCGTAGCGCGATTACTCCGCCCGGACACGCGGACGGACCGCTCCTTCATCGCCCGTTAGTCATGCAGGTTCACAGGGTTTGAGGCCACTTGACGGGAAAGTACGGACGTCTGTCCACCGGGACGGCTCCGCGGCGGCATCAGACGGACGGACGGACGGACGGACGGACGGACGGAGGGACGGAGGGGCGGGTATGCGCGCGGGCCGATTCGTAACGCGGGGCCTGACGCCGCGCGGGGGAGGGGGGAGGGGGGCCTCGCCCACATCGACAACTGCATCTGCTAAAGAGTTACAAGTGACCTGTCGTTCACCCGTCATAATTAATACGCCGGGCTTCAGGCAGGCGGACAGTGACACGCGCTTTCATAATGCTGACCCCGGGTGCCACTCACAAAGACAAACAGGGAAAGAGGGAATGAGAGAATGAGAGAATGAGAGAATGAGAGAATGAGAGAATGAGAGAATGAGAGAATGAGAGAATGAGAGAATGAGAGAGAGAGAGAGAGAGAGAGAGAGAGAGAGAGAGAGAGAGAGAGAGAGAGGCTGTTCTGTAGGCACATACACACAAACAGTACAACAACAAATGTGTAGGGTGACCGCACCCGGCCATTCCTCCAAGCAGGCATGATACACAGCCACACACACACTCTCCGTCTCATAACGCTCTTGCGCTCCCTCTTGCTCTCTCTCCCAGGGGGGGGCAGTCCTGCAGAGCACACTCACCGGTTCGATAGAGGCTGGAGAGACGCGGCGCACTGGCGGGCAACTGGATTATTAATTATTGAAGTGGCAGTGAGTGACAATGGCTGGGTTCATAAAGCAGAGAAAAGTAATCCATACAAGTCAGTCAGATAACAGTGAATACTTTTCACCAGTGAGGGCAGCGTACGGGTGTTAAATACAGCGACGTCCCTCAGCGCAGGGGAGTCAACCTCGGAATAATTACCCAATTCAGCCTATATGACTCAACAGCGCGGTAAAAACAAAAAAGAGGGCTCTGTTGTGTGCCAACGGAACAGAGCTCCAGTCAGCAGGAGACACCAAAGGGCCTGTGTGTGGGTTTTTTAGTTTGAGGTGGAATTAGCAGTTTGTTCAGCGGGCCCGTGTAAGGTCGTGTACAGTAACCCAGCCTGTGCCGGGGTCCGGTGCGACCCTAATTAAGGCTGACGGGTATTGATTTGGGAGGGCGTTGCCACAGGAGCCGCTGTGGGCAGACGCCCGCAGGGAGGGGCGCGCAGGACAACTCCCCGTTTCCATGGCAACCCCGCCCGCCGTTACGCTAGAGAGCGGGGCGGTACGTCCGGTCTCGTCCTGCCCTTCAAACACCCCCGCCAGCTCTCCCCCGTCCTCTTTATCTCTCGGCTGTCTTCAGCCGGAGCGCAGGAATGCTGCTCCGAACTCACTCCATTAATACAGCAACGCTTTCATACGCTCTGCCCAGTTCACACACATCCAATTAAACACGGACGCTAAGCTTAAAGCACTGCACAACCCATATCCTGCACGCACACACTCACGTAGACAGACAGAAACAGACACACACACAAGCAGACCCAGAAACACACAGAAACAGACACACAGAAACAAAGACACACATATACCCAAAAAACACACAAACACACAGACACAGACCAAGACACACACAGAAACAGACACACACAGAAACAGACACACACAGAAACAGAGACACACACACACACACACACACAGTCTGCTCTGTACTGATAATGAAAGTACAGAGAAGAGGCCAGGAGCCAGAGCCACACCTTCACTCTCACAGAAGCATACCATGTCTGAGTCTCACCGCACGGTTAAATCTCACACCTCCACCATAACGATGTCATTCATCACAGTGGGGCAGGGGAAACAGGTCACATGCTATCTACCCTCACACACAAATACACAACGTATTACACGCCAGGAGAAAGAGCGCAAAGAAAAACCCCAGACTCAGCCAATCTCCTCGGACATCTCAGCGAGGCTCACCTGACCTCGGGTTCCCAGATCCTCAGAGTTTCATTTATTTTCCACTGGGAGGGGAGGGGCATGATGGGTAAAATAAATACAACTGTTCGACCTCCGCCTACTTTTTCAGACTCGTGCTGATGTTAAACACGCACCACTGTGACGGAGGTGCATCACAACTCAAACACAAGCGCATGGACGTGGATCCCAGCAGCTGGACCTAGAGACGTGGGCATGTCGTTTCCCCAACATCCCACAAAGCTACACTTACAATATTCTGATGGTGCCCGAGTTGGACACATCAGCTGGTCGGGGTGTAATGGTACACAACAATC
Source organism: Conger conger (assembly GCF_963514075.1). NCBI lineage: Eukaryota > Metazoa > Chordata > Actinopteri > Anguilliformes > Congridae > Conger > Conger conger. The sequence continues at coordinate 30,596,547 of NC_083773.1, read as the reverse complement.
TCGGTTTTGATTTCACACTTGGGTACAGCATTAAAAAAAACGACATGCAAAATATAGTTACTTTTAATTATTGATGAAAAAGTAGGCAGGGGCTAACTAGCCATAATTTCTGGTTGAACAAAATAAAACACAGTGCAGAGCAAGTCCTTGGGGGAACTTATTTTGAATTTAAGTTCCACCAAAGAAATGTCCAGCACAAGGGTTAAAGCAAGACTGTGATTGGTGCACAGCATGTGCCGAACCAATAGTCCCAAAACAAAAGGGTTGGTATGAATGGGTGTACGGTTGGACCGCCATCGGCAGGGCAGGTCTGTGTCCCTCCACCCCCAGGGTCACAGCAGGTCAGGGGCACGGTAGGCCAGCGACAGGTAACTGGAGGTAATGTAGATTACGAGGTACGTGTTGCTACAGTGTTCATCACAGGAGCAATAAGATAGAGATAAGTTTCGCCTATCACAGAATTCACAGCTTCCTCTGAAGCTAACAAACAAGATGACTTTCGGTCACATGGGGCTGGGAGGGCGGGAGATTGCCGTCCAAACAGAGCGCCATTGGTCCGTGCTCCAGTCAGGAGGAATGACAGACTGGCAGGGGTGATAAATGTGTCATATCCACCCCCCGGTGGGCAGCAGGAGGTGGGGAACAGGGGGAGGACAGGCAGTGTTTCCTCAGCATCTGTCTCAGGAAGAGGAGATGGACAACTTCATTTAAAAGACAATGCCCCCCCCCCTCCCCTCCCCGACCCCCTGCTGGACTGCCTGTCACAGCACAAATGAGAATGACTGAGGCAAGGCAGGGAGAAATAACGCTGCTGTAGATTTAATACGTGTAACCGAGTACACTCCAGAGCAAGACGCAAAGGTACACCATACACACACACGCACACAAATACACAGGGCACACGGCTAGCTAATGGGAATTTTCTTCAAAAAGCCATGGCTGAGAAATACAGAAGAGGCCTGCAGGTAAAATAAATCCCACAGTGATCTTCATCCTCTCCCCTCAGCACACCCGTCCCAATGGCACTAATAGAGGATCAATGGGAGAAATTGAGTGGCGTAGGCTGGAACAGCAGCGAGAGGATTTCATTTGCCCTGGGGGTTTGGTGAGGAAGATCACTAGAGGGGGGGAATAAAGACAGCTGTTCTTTCCATACGGAGGGAAAGCAGACAAATCAATGGCAGCCTTACGACAGCACTGCTACAGGAATCAGAGTGCAAGGAGAACGGACCATTGGACCATTAATTCTACAGGATATCAAAGACAATTCACATAATAAACATAATGCATATCAATAACCAACTATAAATACTGAAGGCCCAAGATGCAAAGAAGCTCTTCAAAGATCTTCTTCGGCTCTTTCGCCATTGAGTTCAAAAGCAGATAAATATATATAGGCCTACTTCAACCACTCCTGTCAATTGAAAACAATGAAGTATATAGAGTGGGTTTGAGGTAGGGTGGGGGTCAGGTTACATTACATTATAGTCATTTAGCAGACTCTCTTATCCAGGGTGACGTGCAATAAAGTGTAAAGCATAACCAGGGACAAGTGCTCTGAAAGGGAAATGCAAGTATGGTTCCAAGTTATCGCATAGATAAAAACCTGAACCCTTGTAGAATAATCAGATAACTGTGCAAGTAGCATTAGCACAGTTGGCAGCTCGAACACCACCAATAGTAAAATAATTCAACACAAGTGCGATCATTACGTATAGCACACACACAGGTATCAGGATCAACTGATACACTTTAAAGTCCCAAAAATGTAATATCATTTAAAATATAAATATAATATATAAAAACTGCAGCTAGTATGTGCGGCATCCTCCTTAGGCTATGCCTCCTCATCCCGGCACTCTGTCCATAAACAGATGAATCAGACAAATAGTGTCCCACAGTTCCATTAAATTAATTCAAAACAAGAGGGCAGTTCCGCTAAATGAATTGAAAACAACACAGGGAAAATAATAAGAGCATTTAGCACCGCCACTCATGATTCTGCAGATTACCCCCCCCCCCCCCCGCACTCATTAATTAACAGGAATTCATTATTTTCCCTGAATTGGAAGCGGGCCCCCTTCGCCTGTGCTCTTTGGCCAGGTCCTTGAGACTGAATGAGAGACGCGAGCGAGCAGAAGAACTGACTGAGGAATCCTGAGGTGCCGTTTGCTGGGCTTACTCAGTGAAGGTGCTGCGGAGAGGGGCCCTGCTGTGGAGTCCCCCCCCCTGTGGCCCCTGTGACCCCCCTGCAGACGGTGTGGCCCCCCTGCAGCCCCTGTGGCCCCTCGACCGTCAAAGCGCCGTGTGACCAGCCACCGCACCTGATGACCACATCAATTATTGACCCAGGCTGTCTGCCTTAGCAACTCTACTGGGCCTCAGCTGGCTCTACGATGGCCTCTCTACGAGAGCACAACAAACACCAGCACGAAGGCACACGCTTCCCCTCCTGCTCCCACCCCACAAACACACGTGCAGAAATGCACACACTGAAACACAAGTTGTGCCTTACTTCTCTGTCCTTACCTTCTGCAGTATGCAGGAGTGACAGTGACTGCTAGAGGAGGTGAAACCATCCCTTCAGTGAACTGCAGCTCAACCGAAGCGTTACCCTGCGCATTTCCCCCGTTGTTTTCACAAAAACAGAAGCGCATTGCGACAAGCTTGCATTAATCTGCTGAAAGACTAGTGTACGCTCCAATAGTCTTTCCAGAGGGCCCCAAACAGTCTCTTCTCCCCCCTGCCCAAATGTAATAAGCATTTCTGTAAACAGTTTAGTGAAATGTTCGCTCATTTCACCGGTGGCCCACGGGTTTGGAACAGGGAAACATTTTTAAAGTGCTTCAGGCAGCATCTTATTTCCCCCGATAGACAATGCAGTTTACGGTCCGATGAAATAAGCAAAGTGCAAATGAACGAATGCACAGTACGACGTCATCCGGGCACTGCGGATCTACCTCTCCGAGCATCTGAATAACAAACCAGTCTGTGATCCTGGTCATGACCCACTTGAGAAACACCCAATTAGTGTGGATTCTCAGTCTTTATTGTTTCGATTATCCGAGCAGATCCTTTGTTGTCTGCCATCTTTGACCACTGTAACTGCCACAATGCGCAACCATTGGTTCGATAATTATTTTGCAGCAATTGTAGATATGACCACAAACACACAAGTGCACAACACACACACACACACACACAAACGAGTGCCCTACTTTAAAAAAAACTTTGTTAGCCTGTACTGCCATTGCAAGAAGTGGCATACCCGAAAGAAAGCCTGTGGGCAGTTTAGTGCCACGTGAGCAGTCTCAATCGATTAAAGCCGGTGACGTTCGCCAGACCAGGGGGAGGAATATGGAAGTGACACCGCCAGACAGGAGACTGCAAATGACCGTGAGATAAAGACACGTCCTTTCACCCTCCTGTTTCCGGAATGTTCTCAGTCGTCCAATAAAACTGACATTACTCTAGAAACAGCTGTAAAAAGGGGAAAAAGTGAGGAAACTGAATTACTTTATTTGATTACTTCTGGACTGTGTTACAGCGAATATAGTTTTTTTCTCTTATTCCCCTCGATGAAAGTCACCTTGCTTCAAACAGAAAAAGGCTATAGCCGGCCGATTGAGTCTGAGATTGCCTCATGCTTTTTTAACACTTTCAGAGAACAGCCCAAGCGGAAAACATTAGGCGACACCAAAAATGCAACCTCCGCAAAATGGCCTTTGAGGTTCCTGTACGGTAGAATTACCCAGGAGCCCCTGAGGGCGCGTGACCCATGCTCAGCGATTCTCCTTTAAGGGAAAACCGAGCTGGTCATGGAATCTGAAGAACACGCTGGAAGAGGGTTCAGATTCAGAGACAAAGAGCAGACTGGCCCTTTAAGTTTAACCAGTATACTTGCCTCCTCCAGCCACATAAATTCACCTTTCACATTATTTACAAGACTATATTGATATTTGTTTAAAGAGTAGGCCTAGCTAACTGTCAACAACAATTAAAAAAAGAAAAACTTGATTGAAGCATTTGGACCGTCACCCAGACCAAACATATCGCACTGCTTTCCACAGACTACGTCAAAGAATTTTCCAGTAAGCCACACAGAGCTATGAAGACGCCCCCTGCATTTGAGACAACGGTGACATTCATACGTTTCTGGTGGAGGGCATTGATTTACCTGGAATCAATGCACAGTCAAATCTGAAACAACCATATGGCAGTTCTGCAATGTTACATCAAACTTGGGCAAAACGTTAGCAAGGGAAACCCTTAGTGAGTTCCTGAGAGACAGTGGAAGGCCCCAGCGATGGGCAAGGCAGTGCGGCACATAAACTCTTCATTAAGCTTTCTGCCGCCCCAGCGGGCAGTGGGGTCGTTTAGCGGAGCGACGACCACTCTCTGTGTTACAGCCACATTAACACACGCTCGGGTTTATCTATGGGTCCCTGCTGTTCACAAACCCTTTCAGCAGCAACACAGTGTGTGTGTGTGTGTGTGTGTCTGTGTGTGTGTGTGTGTGTGTGTGTGTATGACGTGGCGGAATGGCATTTAATAATGGTCCAGTGTCACTTTTGGCCACAGTTCAGGGACTTAACTACAGGCAGAGTAATGGACAGAGAGATCACTCCTTTTAAGGGATATATTTGGCCCCACAGGATCCCCTAGTGTGCAAACAGTGTTTATTTTACCTGTGACTGGCATGAGACCAGCTGCAAACCATATATGCCCCTAAAGAAATCGCATTTGTATGAATTTATTATTAATTTGGTGAATGAGTGATAGGTGAATTCCCTGTACCTTACAAAACAGGACACACTAATGAGCCATTAATGAGTTCACAAAAATAAAAATAAAACTACATCAACCATATGGACATTTTGATTCGAGTGTATGGCACGTCAGGGCTCTTTAGAAGCGGGCAGGGAGAGTAGCCCAGTCCTTCTGGAGGCCTGCAGGTTCCGCGCGAGCAGAATTTCAGGTGCGAGTGAGTGGACACTGCCGGCCGGAACAGAGGCTTCCTGCCCCCGCCTCTCACTCCCCTCTAATTTAACGCTTGGCTGGCAGCCTCCTGAGCGAGGAGCAGGGCTATCACTGCCATGACCCTTTCCCACAGACACCGCTCTGACCACCTCACAACACCGAGAGGATCTCCCACAGCGACGAAAATAATAACGGCAAAATCGATTAAAGTACCGTCAATTATTACTACAATGTATTCACATTGTCATATATTCTTTTTCCAATTAAAATCGTCTATGAAGGTGCTCATTTGACATTTTTAAATGTATGAACTGCCCACCACTAAATGTACATGTTTAAAAAGATTTCAAACCCCTATCGCATTGTATTCATACTGGGACCACTGACTTTTTTCGGAAAAATAGCAAGGAAAGTACTGAAGAGGTTTGATACTTCCTGCACACAGTTTGAAAGGCAGACTGACTGACTGGAACAAACACACTCTTCAAACACTGATAGCAGCTACAGTACCACTCAAACCTAGACGCTCACATTTCCTGCAAGGAACAGACAGCAGACAGACAGAGGTCAGAGTTGTGGTGAAGGATAGGTTGATATGTCTGACATTCAGGTGTGCTGTCCCTGCCTGTCTGGGGGTGATGAGTCAGACTGTTCCCGGCCTGGAAGCAGGAGAAACTGCGGTATGCACTATACTGACCAGTATGCATGCACACACACACACACACACACACACTCACTCATTTATGCTCACATGTACACGCGAGGTCGAACACGTACTGTACGTGTGCAAGTCTGAGCAGGTCCTTCCCAGCAAGCTTCTTAGCACAGCACCTGTGGGTGACTGGGTATGTGGTTCACTGCTGTGTTAAAGCCACTAAACACAAACCATATTTAAATAAAAAATAAAAAACTTATAAAGCAGACTTAAGTTATAGCAAGTGCAGCACATAGAGCATTAGAAATCTAAACCACTGATGGTGTTCAAGACCAGGCTTGACAAGAGAGGGGGAGGGTCTGAGGACCGTTTGTTTAAAACGATGGCGACCGTCGCGTACAAGTCCGTTTTCACACAAGAGCGACTCAGCGTGTGATTTTCCAGCAGGTCAGTTGGCTTAAATGGATTTCGACCGTTACGGTACAGCAGAAATCAAAATGAGCTGAGCAATAAACGGCGGTCAGTGGTATACGACCACCTACTGCAGTAAATTCCCCAATGACAAAGAGGGCACATTGAGACTAATGCTACACATGTGGCTGCTGACTTTCAAATTCAATTCAATTCAATAGTGAAGTTCACAGAAATGTGCTACCACAACAGTATGTCCAATGAACTCCCAGCCTAACGGGCTAAATCAGTGTGACAGCAAACTCCCAATTGCCTGTTTTGCCCTAACCAAAAAAGGTCCAACAAAAAGAGTGTTCCCATTGAACTTATTTTTGTTCCATTGTGTTTCGCCTCATTTATGAAACATGCGCAGGCATGTCACTCAGCAGATAATGCTGAACTGATCCAGAAGCTTCTATCGGTCATATTCTGCAGCCCTACTCAAAATACAGCCACTTACCATTCAGCTATCTCCTGTTCCGGACCCCGTTTTAAATGATAGGCATCTCGACGTGCCGCACTGCACCCACTGCTTATTACCGAAACAAACAAGCGAGCACCACTGCGTCTGAAACCCATCTACAACACGAGGCCATCTAATCTTACCCCTCTGCTTGAAAGGGGCAACAATTACACTGCCTCGTGACAAAGGGCCCAATGTTCACTCCTCTAGATTCACATAATATTCCTCTTCCTGCTGCCCCTACAAACACAAACGTATCTGCATTAGCTTCATGATATCGTTTCAGGTTCCACAGGTGAGCCTTACAAAAAAAACGCTGTGATAAGTGGCTACCTCCACATTTCAAATGGGATAAAAAAAAAAAAAGTAATATCCATTTCTTGTGTTTAAACCACAATAAACAATGTGTTAAGAAATCGAATAGATGCTAACATGTACTAATAACCAGATAGCTTTACTATATCCAATAAGACATAGTAATGAATAATATTAAAACATTGGCTAATACATTATTCTTTAGTTGAGCCAAGCAAGAAAGGCTTTTTGACATTTCATAAAAAGATCTATTAAAATGTGCTTACATAGCTTAAAACATAATAATGTAATGCTGTAACTTGTAACCAGAAGGCTTGTTGGTTTGCACCCCTGCCTGGAGCTGGATCCTCAAGAAGGCAGCAGAAAAGTGGCGCATTCCATTTCTGAGGAGGTGGGCAAATTGCTGACGACTTAATGACAAAACAGTCAGACCCTCCATTTGCAGGAGGCTTCACCACAGGGCCTCTGAAACAGACGTGCAAATCGTACAGCCTCACAGACTGAGAGGGGACGGGAGGGCAAAGATTGCAGAAGTACAAAAGGCACACCCTAACGGAAGGAGGTACAAAAAGCACACCCGCGCAAACCAAGGAGAAGGTGTGAAGAAAACCTCAGAAACCGACAGGGTTCAACCATAGTACTGTCATCGCCTCGCTACCTCACTCAGGCCTGGGAAAGAGGAGTCAGCGAGAGTGGATAAATATATTCTCAGGTTCGATTTCACAGTGTAATCAAAACAGCGGCTTTTGCGGGAGAGCACAGACGAGCATGACAACATGGCAACTGGATAGAGGAATCAAAAAGGGATAAACCATCTGTTTATGTAACCAAGTTCAAGAAGAAGAAAATCCTGACCCAAGTTAAGGGATTTTTAACTAAACGTTCATGAAAAGACAAAGATAACAGCCTGCAAAGAAAACACTTTCGTTCGGAAACATCTGAAAACTTCTGGGGTCTTTACCCATGTGCTTTAACGGTGAACAATTCCCATTTCACAACCACACGGTACTTGTACACTGCACAGAAATCACAACATTATGCAGGCAAAACTTTACGAATCAAACAAACACACAGCATCCGATGAGCTTGTTAATTACATGGCTGTGTACGCAACTCAAACTTTCAGCAACTAGGCCTCAACCCTTCAGGAAAAATACTTTTCCTGAGGGTAAATTAAATTAGTATTCTCCCCATCCAGTCAACAAGGAATAAGATATCCACCGCACCTGTACAATCCAGACGATCAGCGCTTTTGCTGTGACATTCCAGACCGTCAGCCCGGGAGGGAGAAATGGCTACTGCGGGAACTCCATGAGGAGAAGTGAAGCCCTGCAGACAAAGGAGAAGGTCTGCTGAGGACTGTGACTCAGGAGGAACATGTCGAACCCTGAACACCAGGCTCGTTTCCAGCAGGAATGCCCGGGAAGAGCCCAAGAGGCCAATTAAAATAGGTGTTGGTCTGTGTCTGTGTGCCTGCGGCAGCACAAAGTAGCAAAGACAACAATAGACGTTGCATGAATCGCATCTACATAAAAGCACCTTTTTCGACTTCGTGAAAAAGGTGTGCCCACAGGCTAGCTTTCCCAGACTCACAAGAGGGGAAAGAATTCCACTACAGCGTGTCACAGGATACAATCTGAAAGTTTCAACTGAGAGTTGAATAAGTCCAACTGTTACAGCTGTGCTTTTAAGATTTCACATATAAAAAGTAACCATCACTCATCCCCCTGCTACCACTTATCCACTCCATTCTAAAAGACAGGAAATTATAGTTCTCCTCACTCGACGCCTACCTATTGAATAGCGTTTACAGAATGACACACCGCCTGTCAAATTAGCGCCATGTCGTTTAAGGCTAGCGCAGGAGAACTGGGGCGAGACCGACTTTGTAATCGATGTAACCGATGTAATCCACGCTCACCCTGGGAAAACCAAGGGTGCCCAAAACATATCTGAATAAACAAACATCCACTCAGAAGTTCAATGGAACAGTTCACGACATGGAATACTACCAAATGTAAATGCTAATAGTTCATAAAAATGTGACCGCATCCAGACAGTGGAGAGAGACTGGCAACAGACATTTCCTCCTTATCTTCTGCTTCAAGTAAAGCCAATGCATCCCATTATCTGAGACAGACTTTGACCAGGTTATAAGGGCCAAGTTGGGAAAGAAAACAACCTTTTTTTACTTCCAATTAACATAATGCGATGCTACTAAGTCAGCTGGCTAACTCTTCTCTTGTTAATTCTATATTTCTCATATCGAAAAGCAATGAATAATTAACTAGAAATTACCATCCGAGTTATAACTAGGAGAACTCCAAGCAACACTTTTGAGGATTTCTGGATGAACTCCAACTTGCTTTCATAAAGTAAGAGGAGGAAAATTAAAGGTGTAAATCTAGCTTTTGCCCCTCGGACTTGCAGCTGTCATTACATACATATACAGGCTATAGAATTTTTTTTTCCTTATTCATCTGAGCCCAAAGAAGCCCTGCACACTCTGCTTCCCTTCCCCCAGGGGTGCTCATTCTCAGATGTGTAGGGTAATCTCCCAAAAGCCCCGGAGGAGGAGCAAGAGAAGCACACAGGAAACCGAGAGAAAGAGAGGGGGCGTGGCACAGCCCCACTGCCGCCCCGTCTGAAAACACGCCGTTCTTTTTCAAAAGGGATGGTCTCTCCTCTTCTCTACTCTGCCTGTGACTGGCTTGGGCTTGGAAGAAGCCTGCATCGCAAGCCATGGCAACGCAGGTCATAACTGTAGGGGGGCTGATGGGGAATCAGTACCACAGAGGCGGAGTAGAACTGAGGCAAATAAATTAGACAATGTCCAATTTTGGCTGAAATTTCAAAGACCCCAGAGACAAATGCTCTCTCACTCTCTCACTCTCTCACTCTCTCACTCTCTCACTCTCTCACTCTCTCACTCTCTCACTCTCTCACACACTTAGTTCAGAGGTATCATTTGTATGTTCATTTCCTCACTTGCACTAGTTTGGTTGGTGGTTCAAGACTACTGCAGATGCAAAAAGATTTAGGGACTTGAATGGAAAAGGATCACCAGCAACATTAGAGTGGCTGACAGCTCCATATATTACACCGACTCACACCAGCAGGGCAGACATTCTGCTTACACCTTGCCAAAATGCTATGGTTGCCTGTACTCATTTATCCTGACGCACTCGAGGGAATGACATCACTGCAACACGCTCATTACACTAAAGCCCAAGATAAACTCACCTTAACAAGACCACTATTCAAAACAAACAAGGCTTTATTCACAGAAACTGCCACAGACTTAAGATTGAGCGGTCAGGAAAAAGCCACGTCTCACGAATTACGATGACGTTTCCCCCTGAAAAATGGTTAATGTTCACATGCACACACAAACACATTTAATGGCACCTTGTTTGCAACACAAATGCACACATTTAATGGAAATTCATATTGAAATGTTAAACATATCGATATGGCAAGCTCTGCATGGGCAGGTGAGTCATTAAGAGACGCGTTATGAAATTGATACTTTTAGCACACATCTTCTGACTCGCTCAGAAAGATGGGAAAGTGAGAGAGGCACACTCTCACTATTACGTATTGTTCTAGAAATCATAATACCTTCAAATTCTCTTCTAGTTGTGTAACGTCTTTAATAGATTTTTTTTAACCTCACAAAGGGGGTTATTTACTTCTCCCATTTTCTCAGAGAGACTGAGTAATTGAGTGAAGCACAAAGAGAGTACTTCAGAGATTCCCATCTGCCAACTCAATATAGCAGAGACTGGTTTGCCATAGTACTTATTGTGCACGGGCCTCTCCTCGGTCCCAGAGAAGTCAGGGAGCGAGAGTGAACGATGGAAAATGGCGACAGAGCTTCTTTTATAATAACACTCCCCCCTCCCTCAATCCCTCCAAAGGAAAGGGAGTCAACTGACCTCAAGTTGAGGTGCGGCCCAAAAGCACAGCTTCGGGATTAATGAATACACACCCAATACTGCTGGAGGTCTCTTCTTGCCAAATATTAATGTTCTTTAAGGTTTTATATTCTTGTCATATGCCAGTAATCTTCCTGCCATATACTATTGATATATCAATATATGCCTTGCCACAAAACTGGACGGTTCGAGGAAAGCAGGGCATAAACCTGAGATGTGAGAGCAGCAGCTAACAAACTAATTTCAAGGAGTCCCTTTTACAACACCCTCTACTTCCCAGAAACAGCCTTTCAATCCAAGGTAGCAAAGAGGAGGCAAACTGGAGGTCAAAATAACAGCACATGTAATTATCAACCAGTGACAGGGGCTGGCGGGTCAGCCTGTACAGACAGTGCAAGTTAATATATTTAATTTGTGTGTGGGTGTGTGTGCGCACGTTTTATAGCCATCTCAGAAACCCTGAATTTCCAAACAGTCTCAAGCAGCAGGAGTTAACAGTCTGTCATACTGTCGGCTACAATGTTTGTTTGCTCCTTACTTCACTATTTAGAATTAAATTCAAAGATTTATTTGAATGCAGAGAGAACACCATAGATGAATGTCTGTTAGCTATATCCTACGCAATCATTACCATTGAAGGGATTAGGTACTTAAGTTATGTGTACGGTAAAAACCAAAACCGAAAGTCAAGGGAATGACTTCAAACCAGTAATGTCCACAAACTCCAATACAGTCAAGTGAGCCGGTGCCTTACAGCCAAAATGGAGTTAAACATTCTGTGAAAACGAGTGGGAGAAATTCTGCCATTGATTCTGCGGTTTTTATTCCACGGCACATCCAATGCCTGAAATTAGTTTCAAGTCATTGTTAAGATATTTGTGAAGCTAAGCTCATAATGCTGTGAATCGTTTAAATGAGATACTCTTTCTTCCTCTTTTGACCCGCAGTGGCTTTTTCATTTCATAGACAATAAAGCAAGTCGGCTCAGTTTCATTGGCTTTGCTGGCCTACTTTATAGCGCCTGCAGTCAGCATACTGATTGCTCCTGATCTTGTTCACTTTTATGACGATAGTTTTCCCCTCTATTAACTTTCAGTGCTCTTGTCTAATGTTCAACAAACAGCTTGGTTGGGAACGTGGTTTTTTTTATTTTCCAATACAGACAACTTTAATGTTTGAACAAACCGCTGCGGTCAGGGGATGAGCACCACAAGTCTTTTCTTGTTGGTGTGCTTCCCCTATCACCCGACTGGGATGACGTGAGCAGGGACGCGGCGGCCATTACGATTTTGAAAGTACACGAGGGCGTTCATTTCCAGCTCAACTGTCTGCAGTCCAATGTACCGGGTTACAGACAAACAAGAAAAGTGCAAAAGTCAAAAGGACTCAGTCTACAGAGTAAAATTGCAGAGTAAATATAAATCAAGCCAGGCTGCAGTTCTGTTGACAACAGGACACAGCAGCTTCTGACGCTGTGAAACCCACACGCACTGAGTGATAAAGAGATGATTACACGGGCCCAAAAAGGAATGGAGCTGAAGTTGTTGGGCAGTTGGCACATCTTCACAGGGTAGGCAGGACTTCACACACTGGGAGGCCTGCTGACAGGTGCCCGCTGAGATGAAGTAGCACAGCAAAGTCGCATGAGATGAAGAGGACAACAGCAATTGCCCAGCAGGGAGGAACCAGCACACCCCTGTTAGAAATGGATAATTAAAATCGACACTTCTCAAACCTGTTTTTGACCTTTTCTGCCATGTATTAGCACTTTAATCAGTAATGAAGAGAACCTTTAATTCTCTTGAGCAGTTTCAGCAAGCTGTGCACACCTAAGGCCTACACTTGCTAAAAGCCCAAAATTGAGGTAGAATATGTCAGTTGAACAGGCCAACATGGGCCAGGGCAAGGCCTGGACTCTCCATCCTTGACAAAGGAGCCTCTTCCTAATGACTGCAAATGTAAAGGAATAGACCTGTATTCATAGGTAAACTGAACGCCCCTTCTCTATAAACACCACAATTTATATGCTCCAGTTACAAGTTAACTGTACATTAACCATTAGCTATATAGTGCATTCTATAATCACAGTATACTTAAATGTGCACCAAATTAGATGCAGAACACACATCCTATTGTAGCCTATGATGAAAACAACTTACGTCGGCAAAAACTCTTTCTACTTCTGTCCATTTTGTAAGTTACTAATGTAATGTAATGTGGGCGTTATTTTCAGCTGGAACAGTGAATCTGCTCCTTTAAGATGTCTAAATGTGATTTACAACCACTGATAGAGCATACGTGTGAAGTACCTTAGCTAGACTGTGCTAGTTAGCAGAGATTCGTACAGAATCAATATACTTGACCCTTTACGTAACTCCACGTTTACTGAATATGTGGCACATGAGATGCCCATGCACTGTAATGACACCGTCTTCTGTCCTCATCTGTACTTGGAACTGCCCGAAGCTACATATTTTCCACACGAGATGTTCATACGCAATACACAATAACATACGTAAGCAAATTCAAATGCAATATGCAGTTGAGTATATGTTCAGTCCAGGTGGAAAATGGTCATACTTAAACCCTTCCTGTCTGGTTCTACTCAACAGAGAAAGGTTGTTTGAGTTGCTACATTAGCAAGGACGTGATAAAGCCACATAGCACCCAGGTCACATTTCCTCACTTTGCTTTTACCCGACTGAAGCACACAAAAACCACCCAGTATTAAATGCAGCAAGATATTGACCCCCTCAAAAAGCTATAAATCCAGATCAGATATATCCAGATATATTTGTTGTGGACATCAACATAAATTCCCTTGATTGCGTTGGATTACCATACTGCTAGTTTACCACACTGCATGCTAAAATCTTACATCCAGTGCAGATATACAGTGCCTGCCATCTGATGATGTTGATAGGTTACAGACATCAGGAACTCATGGCACGCAAAGGATATGCAACAGAACACTAAACATGACTACTTTCATTTACATAACATTGCGGTGTCCCAAACATTATGGTGCCCTGAAATGGGGGTGCAACTATGTGTAAACACTGCTGTAATTTCTACATAATGAAACTGAAATGTATAAAAATGCACTTTATTAAAATCTGACAATGTGCACTTTACCTTTACTTGTGATTTTATTTTATTTTTTACAAATCTCAAAGTACAGAGTACAGAGGCAAATAAATAAATGATGGGTCTTTGTCCCAAACGTTATTGAGGGCACTGAACATGTTCCCAGGAAATAAACCCTTTAACCAACGATGAAGACGCATTCAGCTAGGGCTGGGGTGTAATTGGCCTGAAACATCGAGGGGGATTGTGATCTACAAGCCATAGTGACAGCCTCAATATTAGGCCTACTCTTTCCCGCCCTTTCAAAGTCTAAAATTTACCGCTCCAGACACTAGCTGCTACAAAGCTGTCCCATTTCTCTTATACAGGCTGAAAGTGGTGCCATTTTTCAAACCCCAACAGCAAACATTTGGCTGGCTTATCTTCAGCAGGCAAGCAGGCAGCTAAAAAAAACAAAACCAAGCACTTTCAGAAAGCCCATCAAAATAAAAGACTCTCGTTTAGAATAGCGCCTCAACAAGCTGGGCTTAAGAGCTATATCAGACTAGCCCACACTGTCCTGCAACCCTGGTTATTTTCTTGTTGAGAAATGCTCTGTGACAGAGCCATGCCATGCCAACTCTTCCAGTGCATGATTTGTAAGTAAAATAAACTGTAGAAGAGGGACCTACTATCCTAAGACTCTTGTTGCCACTGAATTGACAGAGAGGGACAATAATTACAGTGTACTAAACGGTTGTATGACCCACCATTCCCAAACTAAATGATGAATTGCAATGTAATTACAGGCCAGAACATTTCAAATTTAAGAAGACCTTAATACAGTTACTAGCTGTAATCACTTTCTTAAGATTAAAAACAAGAAACCATTTCTGATGAACAGTCCGCCTTTTGACCATATCTCCGTACCTTTACAAAAAGACACCCACACATCCTGAGCATATCTATCTAGAAAAATGGTTACCCACCTCTGAAGTCTGGAACACACATACACATCTTTTTAAATCATGAAACCAACTGGGAAAATATGCTACATCATCAAACCGGCATTGCCACCAGTTTACTTCTTTCCCCAGAAGTTGTTGTTCTTCAACTACCACTGACTGAGTTTTCATGGCCAGTGAGAACTATAATTATGCCATTTCAAAACAAGGGAGCCCTTTTTTTCTCCCCCCAGAGAGTGGAGATTAAAGGCTTCCAAATATAACTTTGGTGTATCCTGTCCAAGAGGGTAGGCCCGAACCATCCACTTGGCACAAGACCGGGCTACGCAGTCTTCCAGAAAAGGTCGAGCTGACACGCGAAGCAACGTGCTTCGCCACAGCAGAAGCTCCTGTAGGCTTCTCATTTTTAACGACTGCCTGGGAGGTTAGGGGAGGAAGCCTCCCGCTGGGCCACTGTCAGCGATTCCTCACGTCACTCCACAGTCAACACAGACGGACAGCCCGATCAGCATTCGCTAGGCAGGTGTCAAACTGCTCAGCCGAAACACTGGAATAACTTCACAGTTTAAAAAATGTAAACTGGATTTATATGTTCTTGAATGGGAGGACAATATACTCCACACTATGCAAAAACGAGATGACGCAGGAGCCATGACGTAATGCTCTAAACGGACGCCTGGGGCTCCCTTTCGGTTTTTAATACTAATTCACTGAAAAATTCTCATCTGAAATATACGTTGTATTATGTTAGGCCTAGGTCACTACAAATCAGACACAAGATAATTTCTACAAATAACTGCGATATAACTGTGAACTATAGTTCACAAAAGAGTTGATCAACAGAAGCCCAGCGTTTCTGTAAAGGTTTAAACAATGCTCACAGCCCCCTAGGTCCAGCATGAGTAAGCATACTTCCCACACCTACTATGTATATGACCATTGGTGGGAGGGGCATTTTATAATAATAGGCCTGTTTTTCAATGAATGTAAACCAGTGACCACGTTAAAAAGTATACCAAAAGAAATCATAGACTTGTGAAGTTTGTGACTACAGGACACAATTCTTGTATGTCGTTTTCATTTTCTTATTTCAATCAAAACTAATTTTGATGAAAAAATAATTTGAATAACATGGCCACTCCTAAATCTACCTATTTACATGCCCCGTTTGAGCAGAACACCTTTTACAACTCAGTTCTACGGTACAATATCTGAAAAATATGCATATGATATGACAATTATATATTTTGGGAAAACATTTGCAAGGAATAGCAAATTCTAAATATCACAACACATGAAAAATCATAAGGCAGCACTATGCAGACAGGCCATCCAGTAAGTAAATTACCAATGTGGATGAAAGAAGGCTTCATGATAACTGAATAGTTCGTTTACATAGTAGGCTCCAAAATTATTGGCACCCTTAATAAAAATCGAGAAAAAAGGCATATAATAAACAACCTGGAAATTGATCTATATTTTATATTCAAATATACAGGAAAACAATATACTTTTACATTTACTCTCATGTTTCAATGTTTCTTATTTAACCCTTAGTGAGCACAATACGCCTAACCTCATTAGACTTATGATTGAAAGAGTGCTTATGGAAAAAAAAGCTTATGTCAATAATTGTACTATTATTTTTTCTTAGTTTACAGCACTTTTTGTGCATATTTATCAAGGGTTCCAATAACTCTGGAGCCCACTGTACACGTGTTCAATTGCGTCTATGTCTGGGTGTGTACGAGTGTGTTGTGTGTGCGGTGTGTGCCTGTGCACGTGTGTGTGTGCACAGTCTGCTGTCAGCTGCTGTCAGCTGCTGTTCATCTGCCTGCTTTCATTACCAACGCTTATTTTACTCAAACTGTGAAAGGTCAGAGTTCCACTCGCTGCTGATATGCCTGCACCTCTGCCCTCCCCGGTTCCACCCTCCGCCAGCCTCCACGGTTCCTCTCCTGCCCATCAGCCTCTAGCTCTCTTCACTAACACTTTTACACCAAATCGTATTACAACTCCACATTTTCTGAAAAGGCTAGATAGATGTTAGCGGTTGCAAATTGGATTTCCACAACCTGAAACCACTTCCAGAGGTAGCATAGGAGACATCAACACCACATGCAGGAAAGATAAACGTGTTAGATAGTAAAGAGAAATCTCCTTGAAGCACTTCGGAGTGCCAGTCCTTCAGTCAGAGATCTGGATATATTGTACCATTTAAAAGTTGTAATATAATTGTAGGCGTGTTTTTGATTGCACCTGGATTGCTAAATTTGTTACAAAGATTTCTGTGACTGTGGATGGGAGTGTCAGTATGTGCTTGGGTGTGCTTCTGCATGTCTGCTTGAGGGCCTCGCCCCCAAACAGAAAAACATCCACAACCAGGAAAATTCTCATTACATGGATAAGCATGCAGGACATTATATACTACCATCTGTCTCATGTCTCAGCATGGAAAAGTATTTATTTAATAGACCAATTTCAGCATAGCAAGATAGATAGAAAATACATATAACTAAAAATGCACTCACTATACTATGGCCTGACCTAACCAGCTGGCTATCAAGCTACAGTGCCATCACACAGAGAGGCCATTGTCGGAATTGTTCCGTGTCAGGGTTGTCCCAGGTTATAGGGAGCGTTCAGTCAAGTTCTTTTTGTGCCAGTCACTCCCATCAGTGAGTGGATTCACACAGCAATTTTAGGATTAAAACCCAAAAGCCATGTTTCCATACGCACTTTCATTGACTCGAGTGGGAGTTTTTTTTCTACACCCACTACTTCAGAAAAGATTACTTAACCCTTCAAAAAGTAGCAGATCCTTCTCACACTGAATGGAGGAGGGCTGCTGGTGCGAGGTATCCAGTAAAAGCACACACACATGCTATCAATACCAGATGCCGAATGTGATATTTTTAAATATAGGTCTAAACCAAACACCTCTGACAAGTCTCTGTTGCAATTCTGGATTACATTCCCTTCCAAATAGCAGCAATCCCTTCTCTAATACATTGGTCTGAACAGGAGAGTGTAAAAAAATAATAAATAAAAAAACAGCAAAACCATTTCCCCTTCAAAGAATATTTCCATATTTCATGAATGGCATATTGAACATTGCGATCATTGGCCCCAGTTTAGTCTATGTACCTTTGCGAGTGTTAAATATCTACTGCATTGCAGCACTGTGGTGGCCGAGTCAAACATTAACCACTTTGGATCCCCTACAGAAATACATGCTGTACAGTGGCTGTAAAAGGATTGAACAGTTTCGGCAAACACATTTGTGTATAGCCTAGAGAAATTGGTTTGTGATGGTAATGAGAAACTATGAGAACTACACAGCCTCACAGACGTACTCGGTAGAGTTTATTACACACAATTTTTTGGGGTATTTCTTTTATGAGCTTAATAGAACTTACGTTACGTAAAAACACACTGCTGGGTATATCTGCTGGGTATAAATGTTTTAACCGAACACTGGCCATCAGGATCAACAACCTATTTATACTGCAAAAATGTATGCATCAACTTTAATCCCACACTAGGCCATCAGTCAAATGGAGTCCCGTTGATTTCCCAAAAACTGGGATTATTTAATCTACAAAAGTGCAATGTAACCATGCTATGTGTGTGTGTATTCACTCGATTCATGATTACAGCTTTGAGTCTTTGACAGCTGGGCTAGGGGTTAACTGCAAGCCCTTCCTCTCAAGATTTCATTTCTGTTTACGATGGAATTGGATCAAAACTTACCAGGACTCTAGGGACAGGTTTGATATTTAATTACAATGCATTCGGCCCACAAACAGGGCAGCGGAACGGGTGACATTTTTCATTTTAAATGTAACAATTTAAACCACATTTCAAGTTCAATAACATCATCTGGAGGATTTCATCCATGTGATTAATTGCTCTTTGCAAACAAGCTTCAGAAAAACAACCATCCATCATGTTCCAGCACAGAGCAAAGCCTACACTAATAAACTTTGGTTTTGTTTGCAGAATTCTCATAAATACGCACTCGTTGGCCAATGTATTAGGTACACCTGCTCATTAACACAAACAAACAGCAAATCATGGGACTGCAGCTCAATATGTAAAGCATGTGGTGATCTAAGCAACTTTGACCATGGTATGATTGCTGGGGCCAGATGTGGTGGTTTCCTCATCTCAGAAACAGCTGCCATCCTAGGATTTTCCACGCACTATAGTCTCTAGAGTTTACAGAGAATGGTGCGATAAACAAAAAAACATCCCGTGAGCATACAGTTCTCAGGGCAAAAACAATCAAGCGGACAGAGAGGCCACAAATGCTGTTGGTAGCAACAGTGGTGTGCAGAAGGGCACCTCTGACTGCACAACACGTCAGACCTTGAAGTGAGTGAGTCACAGTCGAAGAGGGCCATGGCGGCTTCCAATCCTGTCAGATAAGAACCGGAAGGTAAGGCTACAGTGGGCACATGGTCACCAAAACCGGATGACTGAATGCTGGTAAAATGTCACCTGGACTGACACATGTCGATTTCTGCCACAACATGAAGACGGTAGGACCAGAATTAGATTAATCTGGATGCACACTGCCAAGTGTCAACGGTGCAGGCTGGTGTGTGATGTTTTCTTGGCACACATTAGACCCCTTAATACCAATTGAGGATTATTTGAATGCCACAGAATACCTGAGC
Source organism: Conger conger (assembly GCF_963514075.1). Classification (NCBI taxonomy): domain Eukaryota; kingdom Metazoa; phylum Chordata; class Actinopteri; order Anguilliformes; family Congridae; genus Conger; species Conger conger. Next base: position 30,577,033 of record NC_083773.1, on the reverse strand, counting down.
ATTGTTGCAGACCAGGTGCATCCCTTTATGGCCACAATCTACCCTTTTTCAAAAGAATACATCCAGCAGGACAATGAGCCAAGTCAGAAAGCACGTATCACATCTCAAGCTGGTTTCACAAACATGACAGTGACTTACTCCAGTGGCCTGCACAATGCCCAGATCTCAATGGACCAAACACCCAAAGGAATATTTCCAGCATTCTGGCTGTTCTGGTCCTATCCACTGCTAGATAGGAGCACCTAATAAAAAGGGTGACACACAGTTCAAGCTGTTACAGAGGAAACATTTATGATCGTGACTGTAGTCACTAGAACCAATAAATAAACCACTTAAGTGTTCAACTAATTTCTAGTCATGAAAACATGGAATACGAGATCTTCACATTCTTTTCTGTGAAGAACAGTGTTAATATCTTGCTATGGTCGACTGCAGTTTGCTCTGCGCCCCCGCCAGGAGTAACGGAGTTAGGCTGCTGTGTGTATGCAACCAAAGAAGAAGAAAAATATAGGCCTGTATACCACCTTAATTGTCAGCCTCCTCATTGTTATCCAAAACTCTCAAGAGCATAGCCTGCAATCAAGTATCTCTCCATCTCCAACAGAATAACCTCTTCAACCCTAACCAATCAGTGTCCAAGTCTGGCCGTTCCACTGAGACTGTCCTTCTCAGGCAGACAGAGTCCCTCAGCTCCATCCTGACCCGGCTTGATCTGCTGCTTTTGGTACCTTCAACCACCAAATCCTCCGCTCACCCTGTAGGCTTCAGCCGTGCACGGCTTGTTGATCCCACTAGGTGGAATCAGCGTGAGACCCCCACCCCAGGTCACCAGCTGCAATTATCCGCTCACAGCACGCCACATAATTGCTATGGTGACGACACGCCTAGCCTTTTGTCATTTTCTCCCTCTGACAGTGAAGTTCAGGAATGCATTGCTGTATGCTTGGCTGACATTGCAACTTGGATGACCATGCATATGGCAGTGTTGAATGCATGCGACTAAGAATACCTCCCTAAAGAAAGACAGTTTTCAGTTCTTGCTTCAAGAAGCTGTTCCAGTTCAGCAGTCACGAATTGGAGGAAGTGGTGTTTCATGAATATGTGCAAAGCCATTCTTCACTGTAAAACCATAAAAGTTGAGTGGCTCACTACTTCAAGTGCACATAATTGAAAACATAATTCATGCCACCGTATCTTTGCGAACACGGCAGTCGTAACAATATAAAACAGAAAATATGGTAGCACGGCCCCGCTAACCGCAGGCCTGGAAATGAGAAAAATATATAGGCTAAATGTTTATCACTTCGAAGTTTAACAGCATTAGTCAAAGCTGACACGGACCACCCCACAACTCACCAAGTATAAGAGACAATCAGCACTATTATATTACATTCAGTAGGATTAGACCAGCAGCAATACCTATGGAAAAGGATAAAAACAGGCTTGGAGTCAGTGAAAGAGCAAGAACCAACGAGACCATTAACGCAGTGATAACACAGCATGTACTGTACCACACATTTCCTCCTCACAAGTCAGGCTGCCCCCAATTCCTTTAGAACAGTAGCCCATCAAATCCGAAACAGGATAGCCACAACAATCTTTACCTTAACTCTTATTTTCATTTGTTTAAGTTAAAAAAATTTTTTGAATATTCATGCTTAGGATTGACTGCCATTCTAGTGTTGGCAATCAATGCTATTATACATGTTTCTTGCCCTTAAATGTTAAATGGCAAGACAAACAGCCACAGATGGTTAACAGTATGACCAGCTATGTGCTAAATTCACCAAAGTAATACTCACACAAAAGTACAAGTTTTCTATGTATTGAAAACTGAAGGAACAGATTTTGTTTGTATGGGAAAACTGAAGTGGACCAAGCCATATCTCAATCATATGAAATAAGAGAGGTAAGCTCACATCATAAAAGTACACCATGTAGCAGCTCAACATGGTGCCCCAGGATCGAATATGGATTCCTGAGCATTGATAATTAAGGAGCACAGGAAAATGAGGGAGAACCCCAGGGGGACAGGTCAGCCATTTTAATTAAGTGAGAGTCCTGGGCCTGAGAAAAGTGTATCAGAGCACAAAGCTACAACGCATCTTTCCACAACCTGTCCCCTCACACAAACTCACACTTCAGACTAAAGATGCGTTTTACATTTTGTTTTTGTTCTTCCCAACAGCTGAGCAGCTGTACGAGAGTGGTAATCTTTTTTTAAACTGGCTCTCTTGCTTGAAAAAAAGAAAAAGAAAATCTGGACAGAGCACAGAGGCAGTATCCCCAGATGGACAGGAAGAAGTGGGAGGATGCAGATGTACCTATCTGGGACACGTTGCTGGTTGATCGATCAATGGAGCAGGGTCGATGGGAACAGATTTACAAATGGACATGATACAAGCCGACAGGGTCATTGAGCCCACAGATACCCACCAAGGCCGTGCAAAGACCAAATCACACTGGCAGGGCTGGGGGTGGGGTGGTTTAACTGTGTGAAAGACTCAATGTACTAGAACTGTGTCAATAGAGGCTGTGCGATTAACACTCAAACACCCCAGAAAACAATGCAGGCTTAGTGGCCATCATTACGTGGTAGTAGAGAAAACAAACGGACTCCAAAAAACTTGCAGAAGGTGCTGGGTCACAGGAACATAACATCAGAAACAGACACACACACTTGATTCGCCAAAAAATAACTAGTAGTGTTTATTTGACCATGTGGACGATTAAAGTTTTGACCACATTGGTCTCAATTAGAACACTGCTTGCCATTGACACAGGCAGATATAAAACTTGCACCCTACGACACTGGTGCGTGAGGTGTTCTCTTCCAACTGGGAGGAGTGAGCTATTTAAATGCTACTCGGCCCCTGAAATATGAGTGTGCGCGCACTTATGTTTTCAACCAACTTCAAAAAAATTTTTAGGCTAACCCCTACACACGAAGAATGTCCCCCTGCCCACACAGTAACCGTCTGAACTTGGACCCTTTGCAGAACCTCAGTGGCGGGGTAGCAGGCGGTTTCTGCTAGCACTACTCCTGATTAATGTGTACAGACTGTGGACTCTGGTCCTGCCACCCCCTCAGCTACCGGAACATCCTCATCTGCTACTTGTTAAGACATTTATGCAGCGTATATTGCACATGAATCATATAAGCTGGGGTGGGAAGGTCAACTTGAATCAAACCGTATATGTTAGGGTTGGGGGAGGGGGTTGGATAAGTACATAATTTTTAACCAATTCTAATAGCTGCACGTTTTTCGATCTTATGAAAGGGTGGGGGAGGGGGATGTGCGTGTCGTAGAACAACACAAACTAAAATGCAAGCTGCCATCGTTTGCGGCAAAATATTATGCCATCTGGGTAAACAACCAACAGCTTACAAAATATTCCAGGCAACAATTCAGGGAAAGCAAAAGCAAGAGAAATGTCCCGTCACAACTTGCTTTTTTAACAACGCGGGCGGGAAAGAAAGGCCAGTGCGCGTTAATGAGGCTTTGTTTAACTCGGAGAAGAGGGATTTCAAGGTAGACAGCACTCCGGTCTTAATCAGCCCAGCTTAAACACGGGGTGGCCACCCACTCGAAAGCGCACTGCTTCCAAAGAGAGATGCCAGTATTTTCATTCCCATGGAATCCAGTGTTTGGGGTGCTTAACATGTTTCACGGAGCAGTGCACAGTCTCACATTAAACCATTTCATAAAAACATAACTTCCAACGCACCCTCTTCAGAAGCATCACTTGCTAGTCACTGCTAATGACTTTATTATGCAGTCTGTCGCTTGAAATTTTAATCTAAAATGCATTTCATTCTCTAGAGTATCAGTAGTTCCCTACATTTGTTTATATTAATCCAATAAAGGATTTTTTAATGAAAATGTAAGACTTTTCTTTATTAGTGAGTACACTAAGTGGAACCTACTCTCATGTTTTTACAGTGAAATGATGTCCTTTTCACTGATCACAGTCACCTTGATCCTGTCGTTCCTGGCATTTCGGCCAGACTCTGCCTAATTAGGAATTCCTGGTGTGCAGCTCTGATAATGGAATTAAACAGGGAGCTTATTGTTAGTGTGGCTGGGATCACAGCCTTTGAAGCGGCATCTTGTTACGCATACAAGTAAGTAAAAGACTAAACATGCTTTACAATAATACTCCATTTGTCCCCAGAAAATGGTACAACACATAACATGATGCCGACACAAACACAATATTCTTTAGCTGCCTCTCCAAAAAGTACGTGGATGAAAAATGGTAACAGCAAAACCGATTCCACCAATGGGACATGGGCTAAAGAAAAGGCTTGTTTGATACAGAGAAAGAACTAAGCAATTTTTTGGTCTCTCCACATTGCGATAACAGCCAGATAGAATCAGAGGTAACACAGTGTAGAATTAGCTTGTTCACTGTCATTCACTCAGTGCAGTCAATAGACTAGAGATAAACATTAGTGGTTATGGCATTCAAATCTTATAGTGCAGAGGCCAGTATTTATTTTGACCACAGACATATTTTTCTAATGCATTACTACAGATGGGTGACAACTTAAAGGAAAGACCAACATAACATGTCTTAGTTAGGTGTTGGACCACCAAGAGCCACCAGAACAGCTTCAATGTGCCTTGACACAGATTGTACAAATATCTGGAACAGAGATAGAACATTCTTACAAAAGGGACCCCTTCATTTGGTGTTTTGATGATGGTGGTGGAGAGCACCATGACCCTTCTCTCTCAGGGGACACGTGGCCCGCAGAGCATAACAGAGCATCACTGTAGGGGTCAAGCATTCAGGCCAGTCCCGTTCTCTTGGTGTATGCCAGACATGCACTTGCCCACTTGTCAAGAACATGGTGAAGGATGACTCATCAGATCACCATTTTCTGTAGACCAGTGTCTATGGTTTTTGCACCACTGAACTCTCAAATGTTTAGTCTAAAATTTGTCTTCGTAATGAGGGGTTTATGCACTCCAGCCCTACTATAATATCTCTCCATGTAGTTGACTAACCAAGTTAATCACTGTTCCTATGGAAACACTAGCCAGTTAAGCAGTCTTTGTGACTGAAGCTCCTGTCGTTCGTGCTCCAATAACAAACCCTCTTTCAAAGTCACTTAGACCTCTTCCTCATGACATCTTGATCCAAAATCGAGGTCAAATGGGCCTGCTCAATATTTGTACATGCCAAAGAGTATGATAGGCTGTTACCTGCTTAACTGTATCAAGCAGTGCAGTACATCTGCCTTTGTTATCTTTAGGCACTCGGGTTTACACTTTATTCAGGTTCTTCCATTAATCTGTCACCCGTTTGTATATATAGTCCCAATTTGATTCCAAATGGGGCTCTGTATGCCATGAAGACCAGCCATGAGGGGTTGAATCTGTCATTATTACACCCATATCCATAAGAAAGGAGATTATTCAAATCTATATCCAATCCTCCCACAGCCAATCAAAAGAAGAGGGAACGGGGTGAGAAACCAGGCTGGCTAAACAATCTGCTTTCCCCCAAATACCACTAATCCTCCTCTAATCCCATTGTTAGTTGGGTTGAAATGCTCATCGTACTCATTTGATCACGCAATCAATTCCACCAATGAGAAATTCCTCTGCATCCCTTTCACTCATACAGATGGAATGTTCAATGCGCACCACTTGGCTTGTCTAGAGTGCGACATACTCGTCCTCTTGATGTCGCCCAATGTCGGACGCCCTGGCACTGCAATGGTACGATTTCACCCCTACTGCGTACTGTGCAGAGAGGCACTCTACACTAAGATGGAGTACTGTACATACTCCAGCAAAGGGTCAAAGGGCACATTTTGGACACTTGCATAATGCCCTTGATAGGAAGAGGAGGAAAAAAGAATCCTATCCATAGGAGGTGAGGAAGGAGTTAGGGAGGGTCTTAAATAGTTTAAGAGTTAAAAAGCTAAAAATGGATGACTGGACATTACCAAGCACAGCCACATAAAAAATATATTTTTCCCTTCCCTCTTCTATGTGGCCCCTGGGGAGTTTGTGGGCTGGGTCTACGAACACCTGCTGGTTGCTGGATTGCCGGGGGTCTGTTGACATTTTCATGGAAGGAATGTTAATGGCGGTGTTTTAGATAGGCTCCTGATCCCAGCTGAGAAATACCAGCTATCTGCCAGGAGACAGACAGAGCGCAAAGGTAACAAAGTGCCTGACCGTTATCTGAGGTTTTCCCACAAGTTCTGCATGGTCAGAGCCAACACCTACAGCCATTTAATGCAAACGCAGAGAAAGGGGGAGAAAAGGGGGATACAGGAGGAAGGGAGAAAACAAACGAGCAAACAGGAAGCTGATGATCAAGTTTGTGATTAAATAGATTTTTACATTTTACTGTGTAGCCTTCTATAGAGCAAATCAACTCCATGAATTTAAACCCCAGGCATTTAAATAAATAAGTTGCTGCAAACACAATAGAACAACATTTATCGTGCCCTCTTCTGTTAGAAGTTAGAGTATCAATGAAACAAGTTGAGTAAAGGTGCAATGAAGAGGTGAGAGGCGTGTGTGTGTGGGGGACATGCGTGGGCGTGTGAGTGTGTCACATCACCTGTTTCCAGGAGGTGAGGAAAGAGAAGGGGAGTAATCAGCCAAACTGCCAAACCTCCACCACTCCCCCTCCTATCCCCACACCCACCCACAGACCCATCCCCCATATCGGGATAAACACAGGCCCTGTTCACTGCCCGCCCAGATTAAAGCAGGAGGAGGAAAAGCTTATCCCTGGTAAGCAAAACACTTGAGCTCGGCATTAATAAAATTTAAAAAAAGGGTTATTTATTGAAGTAGTCTAGCGCTGGCAGGCTCACAGAGACGTGTTTTATCTGTGGCAGGGTGTTACACACTCCTGCTCTCACACATGCCAGCAGGTTACACATGCTCCATGGGGTCGAGGGGGGTGGGGGGTATGAACGCACCACCTCCCCCAAAAGGAAGAAAAATGAACCAAGGCCCTTTCCAAAGAGAAGTGTATCCTGGGTGAGCTTAGCAACAAGTGGCAGGGTGTTGCTAGGAGAAACCTTGGCTCTTATCAAGGGGGCCATCGAACACTTGAGAGAATTAACTGGGCCTGGCAGCGGAAAGCACTTAACTGCTGGTAAGCAAACATAATAAACAAACAAATGCGTTTTTGAAATTTTGAAATAACATACTGATTTTGTTTTATTATAATTTTTTGACTGTATGAAGCACAGGAAAAAGGGAGTCACTGAAGCCCACCGCTGGTGACGCGGACTTTAGCCGTCTCTGATCTGTAGCCGCGACCTGAACTCCACACTGAGCAGCAGTGCTGTGAAAGCTGAACTCTACACCCCAGACTAGCAGGGGAGAGCAACTGCGACCATTCTGCAGCCAACACAGGAAGTACAGCACGAGGGACTTTAACCCAGCCCAGGGAAACACCAACCATATACTGCATTTCAAAACCAGCTGGGAATATTACAAAAGGTTAGCTATACAGTGGGTTGCTACATCTCAAAGGGTTAACTGTTTACAGGGGTCTTAACTCTTTTAGAAAACGTCACCTATTCCGAGCTTGACACAAATTCTTTTGAGAGATTAATTCCAGCCATCATCTGGATCCTGCTCTGCTATGGAAACACTGCAGCACTCCATCCAGGACTAATTGTTCCCCTATTCAGAGAATGTCCTGCCTGACCCGATCTTCAAGCGGACTGCTCATTTGCATTCGAAAAGATGCATTTGGGGCAAGTTCATTAGAGAAAAGTCTGCACATTGTGAAGGAAGGAACAACTGACTCCTATTAATAGGTTGCCCTAATAATATATTTATTCATTTCCAATAGAAAGGTCCTCACCTGCATTGGTATAGCAAGCTAAGGGAATTCTTGAAAAATCTAAACAGTTTAATGCAAAAGTACAATTGCTCTGTACCCCAGCATACTTCTGGGAGTACATGGGAAGCTGCAATTTCTTTACGGACGAGCCAAAATGGATCTAAATGCACATACATTAAAGCAGACAGTCAGCACTTTAACATCATATTCATTGGCCATTTCAAATCCAACTTGCTGGAGAACAGAGCCCAAACTAAACTAAGTGTCCCAATACTTTTGCTTACTAAATTAATAAAATGACAGCGCAGATCCAACAGTCGTGTTTTACAGTTCTCCCCCAAAGTCTTCACTATCTGTGCACCCCCCCTCCCCCTTCCCCACCCATATAATGAAATGTCCACTGCCATTAGACAGCAATGAACTGCCATTTCTGCAGCCCAATTATAAGTGTGCTCTGACATCTAAGCCAAATGTATTGATGCGCTCAAGAACAGCAGCTCCTTGCGTCCCTGTAGGAAATGGCCTAACCTACAAGTCAACTGGCATTATTTGGGCAATTCTAAAAAGAAAAACCTGCATACGAGCAGACCCCTCCAGGAATGGAACTAACCATCCCTGTCATCGGCCCTGAAATAAAGGTCAAGTCAAAACAACTGGTTAAACTCTTCTCTTCCCCCTTTCCACATGTACAAAAGGATGTTAAAATATACAATGAAGTGCAGCCCGGCATGCCAAACTAAAAAACAAAAAAAAACAACAGCAGTCAATCGGCAAAGCGCCTGAGGTAATAGAATAGTGAAAACACGGGGAGTTTATAAGGTGATGGTTAACCTATTAAATTGCAATAGCACAGATAAGCACACTCTTACACCAAAGTTTACTTTTACAAGCATAAAAAAAAGCACTTTGTCAGCACATAAATGCCTTCAGAGTGTGGTGTGTCTGGGAGTTAATGCTCTTATACATTTAGTGCGAATAACTCAAATGCTCCACTTATCCACAGGTCCTATACAATTAGACATTTTTGTCAAGTTTGCTCACGTATATTATGCATACCGCTTTATTTTATTGTTAATGTTATTTTTCAACATGATGTAGCCTAATATTAGTCAAAGTGTCCATATCCCGGCATCTTTGATTCACCATTAACAATATTCACGCCAAAACAAAGGTGATTTAAAACAGAGATGATTTAATGAGGCGAATCTGCACCCACAGAGAGAAAAGAACTTGGCTTTCAGCAACACCTCACCAGCTCCCCTAACTTTTTTCACAGCAGTCCTGTTGTCCCCTTTTTCTCCATGGCAACTTTTTTCCCCCCAGAGAGTGAAGATCCGCCCTCCCCCAACCCCCAGGTTTTCAGGGTGACTGCCCTGGCTTGGCAGCAGCCTTGAGAAGAGAGTTCTAGAAAAGGAACAGGCCCATTTTCCAGGATTCCACAGCTTCTACCTAGCAACAACCCAGGAGCATTGGCATTCCACTGCCGTTGCGGCTCAACAATTTGCCAGCCACCATGGAGGAACCCCCCCCCACACACACACACACACACACACAACTTCTGCCATCACTCTCTCCAGTGTCCTGCATTGTTACAGCAAAGTCAAAAGTCAACTTTACGTCATCGGTAGCGCATTCCAACAGTCACTCCATTTCAGCTAAACTCAGCCCCAGTCAATGTAAATCAGTGGCCACCTGTCCTGGCCAGCGTTCGCTTTGTAATTGACAAAAGGCTATTTCAAGAACTATTCAATAGTAGTTTTTTTCCCTTTTTTTCGCAGAAAGATTTGACCTGCTCCATTCAGTAAAAATCTACCCCATTTGACCCCAAACACATCTAACAAATAATTGTTTGTTACTATTCTAGAGACATAGAATTGCAAGTCACTCCAGTTAAGACCCGTTTCTAAATGAATGTAATGTAATGTACACACAAACCATTCCACTGACACACCAAAATTAAATGTCCAAACCCGGGCTTAGTTCAAGGTTCAGAGCTCAGAACACTCCAGGCTAAGATGCTACACCAACCGGACTCACACTGCATGCAGGAACAGCTGTTCTCCCACTGACTGATGGGTGAAGCGCTCTGCCTGCATCCTCCACCCATCACCCCATTCCCCCCATCCCTACCTCCCTCTCCCGTCCCCTCCCCCACTCCGCCCGGGTCCCTCTCTTGTTCGCTGGCCTTTTCAAACTCCATTCCCAACAAAAGAGACAAAGGAGACTGCCCCCCCCCCCACAGAGAGCAGCTCTCCTCGGTGAGTCCGGCAGACAGAACCACCCCCTCCGTGGCCCTCCCGGCTGAGCCCCGGACTGCAAAAGCAGGACGCAGAAACACTCCGCAGCACTCACTGTCCTTTTAACCTCCAGTGATGAAACCGGGAGATCAGTGTGACCAGAGACCAGCGCATTGCTGGTCATGTACACGCCACCTCTTCCGGGCAAAAGCATTCGACTGGCTGTCCGAGTGCACTCATAGCCCCTTTAACCAATGCTTTGCTGGACTCAGATGCGTAGGCACACGGCTGCTTATACTCGGTTTAAACTTTTTTCCCAATGTAATAGATGTTGGCTGTTTTGTTTATATGGCATTTTACATTGCATAACAATCTTAAAGTGCTATACAGTTGCAAGCAAGAAGTGACAGAGGCAGATAAATCCTAAAATTAAGACAATTAAGCAATATTCACAGAATAAAAACACAGCAGCAAAAAATAGAGAAAGAGAAAAGCGAGAAAAGATGCCCTATAAATTAAGCATTAAAGTGGCTGGGAAGAAGGAATTATCAAGGGAGGATTTTGCTAAATATTCCATGCAATGCACAAACATGTTTCTCTACTGAAACATGTCGCACTTAAACAAACCGGGTCTTTATGATTGGGCCCAGCTAGCCTGAAGGCTATATTCTGCATGGCTCCATCAGTGTGTTACGAGTGTATGAATGTGACATCACCACTTCCAAACTCCTTAAACGTGGCACTGAGTATAGTACTGGCTAGGCCTGGTCAGTTCATGAAAGCAACAAACTGCCAAACAAGGGGCCGCTTTGATTCTCAAAGGTGACAGAGCGCCCAACCTTTCCTGTGTCAACACCCTGCAGAAAACCTCAGCTGTGAAAAACAAGGTGACAATTCAGCAACCCTCCCCCTTCCCCTTTTGGACAGCAAACACTCAAGGGTTTAGATCTCACCATTTCAAAGCCAAATGCTTTTGGTGAAAGCTTTATACTACCCCTAGTTTTAAATGTGAGACATACAGACTTTATTTCGGAGAATAAGATGAGATCAAGATCCAGTGTCAACTCAATAGCACAAGACTCCACACTGCATGAACCAAATTTTAATTTTTTAAACTTAAAAATGTTTCAGATAAAATGCATATACACAAAACGGGTGATAGGTCATTGCAACCACAACTCTTCTAGGGAACGTATACACATTTCCCTTTTGTTTGTATTCAGACAGTAAAGTAAGTAGATAAGAAGATTAAGTGCCATATAATGGCCCCTGCTTGCAGTAAATCTGCTTACATGGTCCTTCTATACTTTATTCTACCAAGACACTGGTTCTCAGCAAACCCCCCGAGGTCCTAACTAATGAGCAGCACAATTTCAGCATCTGTACCAGCTCTCCCTGATAACACCAGAGCAGGGCTCAACAATTGCAGTCCTCCAGAGGAACAAGCACTTCTGATCCAGTTCTAGCCTAGGGTCATCATGACGTAGTTCCCTGCTTTGTGTTCCAAAGGATATTAAACACATTTTCTTGACACATCAACCCAACAACACACACAGCATTGTTTACAGAACGTTATGCTTGTGAGTGCAGTAATGTGCATCACTGCCCTTGAGTGCAGTCAATATTATTTCAGATAGTCAAACCCTTACAAAGACTGGTAACATGTGATGTATGATTTTACCAATCAGGAAGGACCGCAGTCAGCCAATCCAGTGCCAGAGCTGAAGAAACAGGACACCGTATCACATCGCTTTAAAACAGGAGCCACGCCCAGCTGCATGGTTCCTGACAACCATTTCTTATCCTGGAGTTTGTATTTGTTCAATGAAAAAGAGATGGAAATGAATCTACAGAGAAAACGTCCCCCTTTTCAGTAGTGCTTTGCACCATAGTTGTATTTTTAATCCCCCGCATCTATTGGCTTTAAAACCTCTTACCAGGACAAATAAATTGTTTATCGAGTTGGTATATTCCTAACAAAATAATTAGCCTAAATTAAGTGCTTACAACTATAGAGGGGGGTAGGTTGAAGGAAGTACTAGCATCTACCTAAAAAAGGTTCATCACCACTGCCAGCAGTCATATGGGTGCATACAGTAACCCATTAAATCAGCCTAACCCTTTCTCTAGAAGAATCTGAGTCAGAGCCTAGTCCACCTTGACTAGATTGAGGTTTTTCCGCACAACATTTGGCCACCCAGATCCCATCCATGTCACATGATGTGGCTCATGTCAACTACGTGGACATTCAGTCCATGAGCAGGATGAAGGGTGGGGCAGGGGGAGGCTTGGGTATTAATGACCCTGATGGGCTGTCATCATCAATACGCTGACATGGTCACAGTTTGACGGATTCCATGCCATCCGTGAATCTGTCCACCCGCTAAGCAGGCATGGCCAAACTACCTTGACAAGAGGAGAGATGAGAAGTAATTTTGATGCACATGAGGGACCTGATAAGATGACCTCATTGATGCTGGCTATGGTGACTAAGGGCACTATGAACAAAGTGCTACAACAACCGTGTCCTCTGCAAACCCAGATACCCCAACCACCACAACCCCATTTAAGGCTACAAAGTGCTTAAACTAACTGTAATGCCAAGTGATCACACAGAAGAGCTGTTGTACCCACTCAAGCATTGTTCCTCTCCCCCATTAGCCTCTTGGGTCCTCCACTGCATTGTTAACCATTTGCAACAATAACGCGTAGCCATTAGCCATTCACGGATACTCAACCACTTGTACCAAATGACACCCAATTCAAAGGAGTGGGCATTCCTCACCATCTCTCCAGTTACCTCATGGGTAACCATCATCGCTGCTGTGTGTTAATTTGGTGCCCCAATAAGATTATATATTTATGGATTTCCATACATAAGACCATGAATTGCAAATTGATTCCAATGGCCAACTGCATTCCAGGGAATAACCTAGGAGAGTTCCAGGGAGGACTTCTCAGGAGCTGCACTAAATGTCTCATCTCCATTTGCTGGTTAGAGTGGCTGACCTAGGTCACCATACATCGGAAAAGGCTTGCTTTAGAGCACGGATTTGGTCACAATCCATCAAACCAAAAAAACAACACCTCTTCACCTGCAATGGTCTGCAGTCTCCATTATCATCATTCATGTCAGGCCAATGTGGGGAAAGGAGAGAAGAAAAAAACATTCACTGTGAGATGGCTACATTAAAAACTTTACAGGAGTCTAAACTCTTTACAAACCTTACAAACCCACAAATCAATCAATCAGCGAACTCAATACATACTAATACAGCAGTCTAAAATGTATCGAGATTAAGTGAATTATATTTTTGATTGATCAGTTGATAAATTCATTCAAGGGAAAAGGGCAAACTTTACTATTAAACTGAACTATTAAATAAAAATAAAAATAAAAAACAGACAAAGAGGAACACAAACTTGACATTAAGAGGGGAAAAGAAAAAATAACTAATGTATTAAAACCCATCAGCAATAAGATCAACACAAGCTGTCCGGGCACACAACAGAACTAAGAATTCTCACCCATAAAAGTATTTTCTGCTCTGTTTTTTCTCTTCCAGATAAGAGCAAATTAAGTTAAGCTGTTGCCCTATATGGCTTGACACAAATGCAGTGGGCCGAAACATATCATAATGGCAACCTTTCCTCCAGGCTGGAAGAAAGCCAGCTCTTTCATATTAAGCCAGCAACCTCCGTCTGCCGACCACCTCTTTAGTGGTCATCAACAGCATGACCCAGAAATAACAGAAAATATAACAGATAATGCATCAACAAAGAAATGGTCTACATAAAGTAGAAGTTTATTAAGTAGAAGTAGATTAAATTTTCTTTCTACGTAACATTGTAGAGAAAAAAATAAAAAAAACTTTTTGATGACACTTCAATGACTTTCAGTTCATTCGCGATATAGCTAATCCCATGACATTTAATTGCTGGGAGCATGGCTTGAATCGCATTTTAAAAGCAAAATGAAGGGTCGGTAGGCCTGATTTAATTCATAAGATGGAGCCAAGCCTACAAAGGCAGGCACCGTTCTCCCGCAAGGAACCACTTCAGGAAAGTACATTGAGCCAAATCACGCTTGGTTCACGTTTTGAAATCCAATAACTCTGAAACGATTTCTCCGGACATGTGCTTCCCACAATTTGCATCCAACAGAAATCCCCCGGGTAGTAAAGAAATAAACCTTAACCGAGTTCAGTTTGATATGCTGTTCTGGTCTGTGGCTGGGGTTAGGGCACAGGTTAGACTGCAATATTACATCTCCACCTCCTGCACCATCTCCAGTGGCCCCCATCAAAACTAGCTTTCATTAAGCAGCAAGTCACTGAAGCTCTATGGATCTCCAATTTGTTTGCCTCCTCCAACTACACATGGCATCGATCCCTCAAGAAGCCCACACCAAAAGGCGATGGTTAACTGCGCTTTAAAGGACAGGTTCTTAAAATATTAAAACCTGTTCTAAAAATCAGTGCTATACTACCAATATAGGTACTCTGCTTAGAAGCCCATACCCAAAGCTGTGCCATCGAATAAGGGCTGTGCCTCTGTATTCACAACCACATTTCTACATGATACAAATGGTTTCTTATGTGTGAACACCTGATTAGAAATTATTGTCATATACTGATGTCAGGAAACAGATAAAACTGATTGGTTCGACAGAGATACAGGGAAAAGGAAGGCCTCACTTAGTCTCTCGATTGATAAACAGAGCTTACTGGATCAGGAGACCAGTTGCTTCATCATGCAACTACTGGGGAGTGGAGGGGGGAATCACTGCAATCAATCATGCGCTAAGCTCATTTCTCTAAACACTGCCCATATCTCCAGCACATTCCGCTGCTCCGACAGCTTTGCTAGCCTGCTAAGCCGCCGTTATGATTGAGGCAATGCTTTAAGCGGCAGATGGTCATTGTTTCAGGCGTGTTGTGATATTAAAAGGGAAAAGCCGGCGACCTCGGCAGGAGGAGGGGTGCGAGATTGCACTCTCTCTCAGAACCACCGTGTCAGTGCCGATGTCCCTGGCCTGGAGATCACTGGCCCTAAACACAAGCCAGCTGAGCCAGCCAGAAAGAGGTCGACCTTCAATGTAGCGTTTTTAACAGACTGCTCCCAATCTCATTTTCTCAGACCTGATGATTAAGAAACCAATCATCAAATTTGCTACAAAAAATAAAATATGAATGAAACATTTCAAATGTGTTATGTTCGTGAATAAATAATTGCCCCTCTCTCAGCAACCTATAATGCCAGATTTTATTATTTATTTATTTTATTCCAAGCAAGGATGGAATACCGTTCATGAATCAGTTGCGTTTGATACAGTACCACAACATGCATACCAAAAC
Source organism: Conger conger (assembly GCF_963514075.1). Lineage (NCBI taxonomy): Eukaryota > Metazoa > Chordata > Actinopteri > Anguilliformes > Congridae > Conger > Conger conger. Next base: position 30,561,606 of record NC_083773.1, on the reverse strand, counting down.
TTATTCTGAAATACCGCTTGGTAAATCTGTGAAAAGCCAATGTATGTATCTGTATAATCTCAGCCATGCAATATCAAGGTGTTTAAACCTCGTTCATGTTCTTGCACCAACTAGTAGCCTAGCACCTGTGGCTCTCAAACTTCCTCAGTTACTTAAGTGGGATATGCCCAGTGCACTAAAGGCGTCATGAAAATAAATCTTAAAAAGCATTTCTGGTTATATTAAAGATGAAAAAACATTATCATTCTCAAACAAATCTCAATGTAAACATAGATGGTGAAGGGGGAGGCCGAGCTGTATTGGTCACTGTGCAATCTGCGTATTTTTTTATTTATTTGAAATTCCGTTATTGGAATTTTCCTGTTTGCATATTAATACAAACTTTTTAATTGCGTGGGGCTAGGGCTTCATCGAGTAGCCTATTAATGGGACAATAACGTTATGACGATTTTCAAAAAATCTATTTGCAATGCAACGACGCCTGTCGGACGGAACAGGCCAGCCATGCTAGCTAGGCTGCTGGGCAGGCAGTCCACTGCCGCCCGCCTGCTGCGGATCAATGACCTTCTGCCCAGCTGCAATAAAATTACCGACTACACATACCAGCCCCATACCCCAACCCCCCATCGCCACAAAAAAGGGAGGAAAAAAAATCAGTCTGATACACTCCAGTTTACAACGTTCAAATGCTGCCCCGAACAACATCTGCTTCAATGCTTTAAATATCGACAGGTAGAAGTGCAACAAAGCCACACAAGGCTATATAGCTACTGATAGACCTGTCGCTTAGACGTCCTTAAGTGAATTGCTTGATGTTTGTTAATCGGGTTTGCAGGCATTGACCCTTCAGTTCCAAAAGTCTGACAAGACTTAGGGTATCACCGTTTTCGTTTGCTGTTGGTTTAACTGACTTGTAAAACGAGCAAAATATTCAGAAAGAAACACAAATAGCAACAAAAGAGAAAGTTTTCATGTTAAATAACTCTTAACTAACAAAAGGCTGTTACAAATGTACATTTACGAAGCTACGTTAGCTCTGTTAAATTAGAAAATAAGTTTGCTATCGAAACACCTAACGTTCAAATGGCAAAGCGTTAGGCATAAGGATCAATAAAAAAACACTAGTTTATGAAAACAAGTGATATTATATGTCTTACCTTATATTAGAAGAGGACGGACTGTGATATATCCCGTCCCGTTTTTACCGTAACCCCTCAAAATCAAATGCAATCCTTCTGCGTCGCTGAGCAGAGGGGAGTTCGTTCACTAATCCAATTTGTCAGCAACGGGTACTTTTAAATCCAGACAGAACTGTTTTCCCAAAAGCAAACTTGTTCCCAAGATCGACAAAAGAGAATTCGTCTTAGCAGCCAACGTACTTTTATTTGCTGAACTTTCTTTTCACTAATTTCAAACAAATGTATACAGTGCACAACTTGCTTCTCACGATTTTATCCAGTACCATTCACGGACGCGCAACTAGCCCTTGGTAGATTATTTAAGGCTGCATTGGAGCGTTTTACACAATCACATGTACCCGGCGAACACTGGTGGGAATGAATAGGTTTCGTAGGACAGATTACCTCATGAGCCTGCCCTCGCTCTAGCGAAATGCTTAAAAGGGGCTAAGTCACATGAACTGCAAATGCTCGGGCGACTATCGGACCCCCATCGACCGGGTGGTTATCGCAAGCCGTTCTCTTAAAGGGGCAACCATTACCTCGAACCGAGGGCTGAAGAAATATTACCAGGTCCCATAAACAGCACGTAGCCTACTATTTTGGGTGGGAAAACAGCGCGCAAAATCTACCTTTCCACTCTCCTTCTTGTGCAGTTTTTTTTGTTTTTTTTTCATCTGCAATCCGTGTTATGTGTATACTGATATTACGCTGTTTGGTGATCACATGTTTTGTTGATAATTTTTTCTCAGTAAATTTTTTCAGATTAACTCAGGTTTTATGCCATTACTTAAAATATTACACTGTGCAATTCCAGAACTATCATGGAACCATGTAGTTATTACATCATTTTTTTATATGTAGTACCCAATTTAAATGTTTGAGACAAATTAACCTAATGTCAAAGAATCATGTTTTGTATTTGGTTGCAAACTCTATGGGAACTGGGGGTTGGGACTAGGTTCCACTGTAAATTATGCTGTTGTAGCATGGAGCATATTTGTTGGCTAAACGGCATGAAGTCATCAAGAGTCCAAGATTTTAAATGAGTCTTATTAACAAGGAACCCTTATTTGTTCTTTATGGAACCCTCTGCCACTGGTGTGATGTGTGAAAGCTCCCAGACCATTTTGCCCAATGAAGAACCCTTTAACTAGACAGGGTTCTATGCAATCACAGGGTTGGATTCCCATTGAACCAGTGTACAATAATAATTTCTCCTGAATAGTTTTTCTATTTAGTTAAAATGAGCAAATATTTGAAAACAATTAGCAAAGGAAATAAATTAGCTAATAAAAGGAGGCTAATAATAAAAGAAAAAACATATCTTCAGGGACAGTACAGTTAAAACTCAGAAATTCAATCAGTAAATACCTTATAACAGAATCTCTATGAATTACCCAGATACCTCTGCTCCAGCTTTGATCAAACATGTTATCTTCATGTGCCAGGGGGAATATTTAAGTCATGACAACCCCAGTAATCATACTCTACACAGTTACATATCTACTGACCTTTACTATATCAACTGATCTACTGCCATGGGACATTAGCCAAATAATTTGTTCTTAGTACAACAACATGGCAAATGTGAAGGTCTTCATAAATTGTTGCAATATCCCCAGGGTGCCGAACGTTTTACATATTTTTTAAACAGAAGCTGAGGTACTTGCTATTCGTCTTCAAAATGAATTATGTGAGGAAGTGTCTAATAGCCACTCCTACCAACAGGACATGCATGTCAATACAAACCACACAATCAATACAAAGATATTCCAAACACTCTCCAGAAAAGAGACCTTTTTCTCCCTCTTCCCTCATTCAGATAAAACATTAATCCTCCCTCTCTCTCTCTCTCTCTCTCTCTCTCACACACACACACACACACACACACACACACACACACACACACACACACAAGGACGTCCTGAATACGCAATAAAGAATCAAGCTGGCCTGTTGAATGAAACAGAAGCAAAGAGAAGAAAAACACAAAATAAAGATGTGGCTGAGTGAAGAGGAGGAAAAAGCCACTGAATTAGGCAAGTTTAGGGAAAAAACGAGAGGGCAGCATGCGTCTGTTCCTTTTGGTCCTAATCTGGTTTATGTCTGAGGACAGCCCTGTATTCATAGCAGCAGAGAGGTGCAGGGAAGGTTGTGTGAATGAGTGTGCCTGTCTGTCAGGGCACAGTGCTTTCAGGTCTGAAACACTGCGCCATTCATCGCAGGCCAGCTCCCGACCTGTCACACTGAATATCAACTCCACTTCTGAGAGAGAGAGAGAGAGAGAGAAAGAGGGAGAGAGAGAGAGTGTGTGTGTGTGTGAGAGAGAGGAGAGAGAGATCCAGGGCCAGGTTTTCATTCAACATGTTGATTTGGAGGAACGTGTACACATTTTTTCCAGCTGTTTTACTCAGAAAATTCCATGTCATCCAATAATCTCCATGTTCCATGAAAATAACCGCGGCTGTGAGCCAGAGTCTCTTGCAGCTTCATTGCTTGTGTGATACCCTGACACTTCCCTGTGCTGTGGGATTCAAGTCTTACTGACAAGGCTGTGCAGGTGCACTCCTAGCCATTTTCTACTTGATTGCATTCAGTCATTAGTTTGATTGGCTGCATTTAACCAGTTTCCCCTTACAGACCCAAAGCCTCAGGTTCTATTCATTCTCAGATTTCATGTACTTTGAGGGAGATCACTTCCCAGACAGACTAGTGAAGACACAAACCTTAACTTGGCCGCTGTCTGCTGAATCTTCTGCTTGTGTTTGTTCAATACATGACTGAGTCTATTTGCAGTGTGGGTGAATGTGAATATGCATGTGTGCAATTGTGTGTGTGTGGTCCCGGTGGGAGGACTGCTTTACCTCGATGGTGAATTAGGCACGCGGCTCGATATATACTTCATCAGGACCATCCCTGACCTGTTGTATGTGGAAAACAACTCCATCAATAACCCACACATATAAGGGGATTTTTTCTTTGTTCTCTTTGTGCTGCATACAGTATTATAGTCCAATATCAATTACAATAATTGCACAACTTATCCACGGATACATAAATCATCAGACCCTACACCCCTGCCAGACCTCTTCGTTCGGCCACCACAGGCCGCCTGGTGCCTCCCCCGCTCCAAACTTCCATCTCCCGCTCACGACTACTGTCTGTTCTGGCTCCACGATGGTGGAACAAACTCCCTTTGGATTTCCATCTTCAAGCGCAGACTGAAGACGCACCTCTTCAAGCTGCACCTATCCCCGTCCTTCCCTACGTCCCTGTAAACATTAACTGTTGTCTTTACCTGTGTTTTCTACTTGTGTATTAGGATGATACCTTTGCTAGTTTTGTTTGGCTAGGTAAGCAGTAATTTTTGCGTGTTATGGTATTACTATTAAAAATAAATAAATAAATCTGATGATCAAATAGGCACTGGTTCTTATCTTTGTTGTACCGGTAGCAGTCGAAATTGTACTTCCCTCTAGGGTCTTTCAGCGCACTTATCCCTGGTATGGGTATGCACTTTGCACTTTGTTGTATGTCGCTCTGGATAAGAGCGTCTGCCAAATGCCATTAATGTAATGTAATGTAATACGTTACACACCAGACATAAACATAGAAACGGCAAGCTCGCGCTGGCCATCAAAGCATACAGAACCCATACAGAGAGTCCACGTTCATTTGTTCACATCTCAGATGCCCACTTTTCGGGCCAAACGCAACACAAAGGGACGATAAACACACTTTGGCTTCACAAAGAAGCAGCACAATCGCTCCATGAAACGCACCCCCCAGGAAACAGAACCACTGTGCCCACATTACACAGCACCACCTGCGCAAACACACGCTTTCGTGTCTCCAGGTCACGCAGGGTGTCCCATTGATGCTGGATTAGTGGAACAGGTTGCAGTGATGCCACAGCTGCTTTCCGCCAGTGTGGCAGTACAGCTGTTCAGTATGCCAGTCAAGGTCACAGGGCCCCCCCGTCACATGACTGGATGATGTTTGTGCCTGAAACCTATTGGATTGACACACTCAACTCAGTGTGTCCTATTTGTTGCATGATTGAACCTGTTCACAATATCGCTGTCCAGTGGGGGGGGGGGGGGGGGGGGGATTTAGAGAAGGCAATATGAACAATAACATTGATCTAACATGTCACCTACATTCATGTTCATGTGTTAAATCCACTTTGAACATACTGTCTCTCTCTCTCTCTCTCTCGCTATCTCTCCTTCAATCTCCCTCTCTCACTATCTCTTTCTATCTCTGTCAGTGTGTCCAACTATGGCTTTGTTGAAAATGTAAAATGAGATGCAGTACCTTGTATAGATGCACTAGCCAATTTCTAGAATCTTTAAGATCAATATTTTCACATATCCTCATGTGGATATACATTTCAATTTAATAGCAATGGCAAGTTTACAGTTATGATTCAGTGCAGTCATTAGTTGTGCTTGGATGTAGGTCATTGCATTTAGCTCAGGCAAGGGCAGTCAATAAGCAATCATTTCCCCCTGTACTTGCAGAGCAATTAAGACCATTTGGTTTAAATAAAGAAACAATTGTCATTTTCTTTTCTAAAGCCTGATGATTTACATTTGCTCCTCTGGTCGAAATACATTTGTCCTGCAGCGCTTCATAAAAGGCTAATATTGGATATGTGCATCTGTCCTTGTGGAATAATCTCCAAATCAATATTTCCGTTCATAGTCAGTTCAGACCCAAGCTGTGCGGTCATACGTTCAGACAGATGGGCCATGGGTCAGACTAACAAATTAGGCCAGAGGATTCCCCACACATGGGAGCTGTGTACCCCCCTCCCACACTGTACCCAGCTGTTTACCGCAGTGCATTGTGGGACATCCATGCAGATGCACTTTCAAATAAACATTCTCAGTTGTTTTAAATGATCTTTGTGAGCAAATACTGTATGCAATGACACTGTAGAATGCGCAACCTTGGAACATCAAGGTTACACCTTCCTTCGAAGAGTTTATGGTTTAATAGTTTAAAAAAAAAAGCTCTTATTGTTTTTTTTTTGTAAACTTTCACGTTCCTGTTTTAAATGTTGTTACATAATGTTACAAATCAACTTTTTCTTACAGTATGCCCTTTTGGGATACCAAACTGTATGTAAAATATACTGGATAATTGCTGTACATATTGTCAACATCTGTCTAACATATAACAAGACATATGATCTGAACATGAAAAAATAAATATGGAATTGTTCGATTTAAAACTATTCTAACATTAAAGTCTTCATAATCTCTGTCATTCTGTAAAATTAATGTAATATGTATCGTATTAGTTATTATCATTGCAATAATATAATGTGCAAAGACATCCTAAATAATACACCCTCATATCCGTGAGTGATATTAAATTGTTTTAAATCATGAGATGCCATATTGTACTGAGATGAAATATCATACTCCTTCTCCTTTTCACAGTATATGTAGCTGTGCTGTATAAGCTACAGCAGAAGCATTGCACATTTTCGTTCAATGAATCTCTCAGCCCAAAGGAAAGCATCCATTTACTACAGAAAAAGCAACTATATTAATTTTCACATGTAGTACCAAATGTCATCAATAGATGGCAATGTGGTCCTATCCAAATATCCTGGAGGGCACTGGAAATTCAGCAGGCTGAAATGAAACCGATTTTATATTTGAACCTGAAAATCACAATCCAGAAAGTGGAGATGACCCATACATTTTTTAACTCAGAGAAAACAATGGTTAATTACCAGTCGTGATTTTCTGCATGCTTTAAGGGCCGCAGAATCAGCAATAGGTATGAATATGGCTTGGGGAATGGCCACTGCCAGTTTACAGTATTTCTCAATTGTTTACACCCTAAAACTGGAACTATGGACACAATGGCGAAAACCTGAAACTCATGTGTCAACAACAAAGACTCATTTTCATTGACTTGGCGGGATTCTCACCGAGACCAGGCGGTGGGGAAGGAAGATCATTGGCCACATGCCACCATTGAAACCCCTGGCCTGCGTGGTGGAAATGCGACCGCGTGCGTGGCCATACATCACCGTGGTGCCATCCACCATCATGCAAACCCTGTTTGTTTGTTTTTCTAGACACACTCAAAAATATCCTCACCCCAGAAGCAGAGGGCCCAGACCAGCAACTATGTTCTAATTTAATGTAAGGTTCCACCATGCTGCTCTGGTCCACACCACAACTTGTTCAATATCCACCTTCAATTTTCAGTCCTTTATCCGTCACCATACCCCCCCCTTTCTCAATCCCATAGAAGCCTGGTGTTGGAAAGTGTATGAGGCTCCAGGCAATGGAAGAGGCGTGTGGAGACACTGCAGCAGCTGCCTGCCAGGCCTGGATCCTTCATTCAAGGCCCTTTTCCCCCCACTGCTTTTTCCAGGGAAAATATATTTTATTTTCCAGGGAAAATATCGCTTGTGATGTAGATGAAGTCCTCTGGCCTGATCTCACAGCTTTATTTTATTTACGACTTATTTGACCTTTTTGAATTTCTTCATTGATTTCATATATGATAACAGATCATTACTTCCATTGTCCAGGCTTACACAGTCTAAGCATTTTCTTATAGTTTTCAGAAGACACAAAAATACTATCTATTTTGGCAAAACTCATAATTGCACTGATAAGAAAAATGAAAAAACAATGTTCAGAATGACTCACGGTGGAACCAGGCAGCCCACCTGGACCTGATTGGCAGGACAATACAGTAAATGTGCATTATATCGTACACAATAACAACAACACTCAAAGTGATAACAGTTCACACATTTTGCTGTACTGTACTGAATTAGAATTAGGTTTAACTAGCAAATGCCCTATTTATATGATGATGTATTATATGAGTATTTACTGTATTATATCATGGCAACAGTCTTTATATTTACTGTAAAATTGCAGCCTATTTTGGGAAAGTAGAACATTTAAAAAAAGGAGAAAAAATAAACAATTTCTAGACAATGTTCTCCACTTGAATATGTAACATGACTTCATATGGGCAAAACATATACATGGTATTTTGATGGTTGTGTTTTTACATTTATTGCACCAGTGTGAAATCAATGCTCGACAGGACCTGTTCATAAAAGGCTTAGGCCTGTGTGAATCATTTTGATGATAAGAAGAGAGAACATGGTTTTGAATGCATGAGTGCATTTTGCAAGAGATTAGTGTAGTTTTGGCAAAAGGTTAACTGTTGCTGTGCTTTGTGTGTAGAGTTTTGAGAAATTGTGCTGTAGTTTCAGGAAACATGCTTAAACAATTGAGAAAAACTGTATTGGACCAAAAGTGACAGTTTACTATACACACACATATTCAGTAATCTTAGTGCATGCCCTAAAGACCACCCCTTCAGTGTCAATCACAAGGGGAGGTTCACACAAGAGTGCAGAGGGATTCTCTGCTGAATAAGAACCAATAGTTTTGGTTTTGCCCACTTATGGCAACTTCCGCTGAATGAAACCTTTTAAACGCAAACCTATGATGCCTCATTTTTACCACTGAAGGACAGCGAATGACATCATGGAAAGAGTCTGCATTGCTCTGATTATGATACATTGTGAGTAATGCAACAAACCCACCGAAATGCCTGCTAGTCTAGTCTGGTTGTGAGTGTGAAGTGTACTGATATCTGTATTCAATTGCTGCTTTTTATCTTCCATGTTTACAGTGTCGTCCAGTCAAGTCACTGACCATTTTACTGAAGCGACTGTAACTAGGGAGGTCCAACTTGGGGACACCGTTACACTGCACTGCAATCAGAGACATGAGAAGGAAACCGTATGGCACGGCCAACACTGCAACAAGGTTCCCTTTATCATAATTGCAGCCACAGACAAAGATGGAAATATTACGACAAGATATTTCAGAGGTTATTATCCTCGATTCAGAGTTAGCCTGTTTAGAGACAATAACTCCATCAGCCTGGAGATCGCAAACCTCGCCATGTCTGACCTGGGACTCTACTATTGCACTACAAACCCTGGTGTACCGATGCTCACTGGACTTGGCACCGTACTTGTTCTTGCAGGTGATGGTAGATACATAGTGTAACTGCATATAGGCATCTCTGTTTTGGAAATAAATGAATGACAACAGCTTTTTTGTGCTATGACTTCCAGGGAACCGCAACCTCTCAGAACCTCTCACACCGGGCAGCAACGATTCGACAGTGCCCACAGTGGGTCCTGAGGCCGGGCCCCGGGGTCAGTTGCCCTGCTGGATCCTGCCAGCCATTTTGTGTCCAGTGTGTGTCGTGGTGGGTGCCCTGCTCTGCAGTGCCTACCTCCACTGGAAACACTGCAGAAAGGGCAAGTTCTTTCTCTATTTAAATTAGATTATCAATCCATCCAATTTCAATGAGACAATCGGTTCTTTCAGTTTGAGTACTTCTTTTAAATTTAGATTGTGCTAAATTAAGTAATACATCAACCTAGCAATAAGAACACAGGACTCTTTTACAGGACATTATTTTTATGTACATTTTCCTTATATGCATTATCTGCCCTGTCATGCTGTTTGCTATGCTAAATGTATATTGTCTGAATGACATTGTTAATGGCTGTTTTGACATAAATGCTTGCATAATTTCAGGGTTAAAAGGTTGTGAGACACGAAACACATCCATGGACAGGAACATAGATGGGACAGAGGTATTTCATCAGCCGCCAAATTTCATATTCCTCCATATCATTAAATATATTTTCTGTAATAGTGATACACACAATGCACCTGATAAATATCTAGTGCCCTCCAAAATTACTCACACCCTTGATAAGGATAAACAATGCGTTGTATTAAATAAATAATACAAGTACATGTGGAAAATAATCAAATTACACAATTATTCACCAGAAACATTTTTGCAAATAAGATTTTCCCCCAAAAAAGAAATATTCACACTTTTTCAAGGTTGTGTATCCACACTTTGCAAAGATAGCACTACTGGGTCATATTCTGTTGTGTTTTATGAGATTGATGAACTTGCAGTGTGCTCCAGAATTATTGGCACCCTTGATAAACAGTGTACTTTATTAATTGATTGAATTTATCATGAATCAATATTTAATTATCAATAATTTTGTTTATTAATGTATTAATGATGCAATGGAATCAACCATAAAATAGTAATAAGTTAGAGAACACATTTGGAGAGATTTTTGACCATTCCTCCATGCAGAACATTTCAGACTCATTGGTATTTCTGGGATACCCCCCTCTTCAGTTCAGACCACAGGTTTGTGATGGGATTTAAGTCTGGAGACTGAGATGACCATTGCAGAACATAGTTGTTGTTTTTACTGAATTTGTGTGCGGATTTTGATGTACGCTTGGAGTTGTCCTGCTGGACAATCTACCCTTGACCAGGTCTCGGCTTCCTAGCAGAGGCAACCAGATTTTCAGCCAAGATTTCATTGGGCCATTGATCTTAAATAGTGCCCCTGGACCACTGGCAGCAAAACATGTCCAAAACATCAATGACCCACCATGATTTTTGACCATAGGTATTTACCGCCAAACATGTAGATGGTTGTCTCATCTGACCACAACACTCTCTTCCAGTCATGATTCTAATGTGGTTTTGTTTGCTTTCATGCATTTAGTTGCTGCCACATGGCTAATTCAATATTTGCATTAACAAGCTTGTATACACGTCTACCTAATAAAGCGGTCACTGAGTGTATATCAGATTGACACTATGGCGTTGAATATTTCTGTATTGATCAAGTAAAATGAGTGAAAGTAGGTTGAGACCAATACAACAGTTAATAATTAAGGGGTTATTTTTCTGATCCACCAATTTTCAGGACACCAACTGTCACTGGAAGCCATGAAAAAAGCATGTTAACACTTTTTTGCTGGATTTTGTTTTAAATAATTAGTTAAGGTGTGCAATTGACATAGCTATAAAAAGATTACTTTTTTCTAAAAGAAAACCTTTATTTTAATGATTAATTATTTTAGTATAAATTAATATTCTTTCTCTTTTTTTAGTATAAATTGTAACTCATTACCTGCATTATTAATTTATGCATTATTTATATCTGTTCATCATTATCAAGGGATATTTTGCTCAAATATTTATTTAATGTATTAAATAAATGTAATGGTGGGCGCTATGTATTTAAACAGTTCAGTCACAACTTCACAATATTTTAAACAATACTTTTTATTTCATATGAAGGGCAACAGTATGTGTTGAAGGGTATGGTATGCATTTATGTTTGATGGGTTTGATGAGATCAAAACTAGGTAACCCCTTAAGTATCGCCCCAAATCTTGACACACATTTGAAAATGACATACCCAAAATAAAATACTATTACCATTACTATTCTTGAGATATTTTGACTACAGGCATAATTCTCTTCTGAAAGGTGACCCTTTGGGGTTTGTTTTCCAAGAGTCAGAATTACTCTAAATATTACTATAGCAAAATTACAGAAGCTCAAATACAGTGAAAGTGGAATATTTTTTTTCTCACTGAAAAGACTTTCTGTTTTAGACTGGATGCAGATTATTTTAGCTGTGGCTGGTGCACTTAGAAACGCAATGAAGCCAAGTCACAACACTGGACAAATCTCCTCTCAAATGGGAGGACAATATCGCCAAAAATTTGCATTCTGCATTGTTTTTGTTGAGACAGTTTTGCAAAAAGGACATTTGGAGACTCCAAAAGGACACATGGAAACTAAATGATATTATGGGTGTTATGATGTGAATATTGATTACTAAATGATACAACTTTTATCCTGGAAAAAAAGTGTTTGCCCTTCCCCTGCCTGTTATCCTCCCCCTACCTGTCCGTTTCTCTCCTCAGACAGCAACAGGCCGAGAAGATCATAAAAAATAAGTACAATAATCACAATAATACCATCTTGTATACTAATATATTAATTGAGGTTCATTTATTTAAGTCTTTGTCAAATACCCAAACCCCATCAACAAGTCAAACACATTCCACAATTTCACACGCTATTTATTATTCAAAAGCAGGCTGGCTCCTTATTTATAAGCTTACTGAATAATACTAAAATATTTTGAGAATGTATGTAGATGCTCAATGAGATAAAATGGGGTCATGTCACTGAAAATGCCCTCTATTGTGGAGTCAACAGAGTTTTCACTGTCTTCCTCAGAAATATTCACTCAGATAACAGATTTCTTGGAACTCCTCCAAAGAAAGTACTGTATTTAGACTTAGACTTTTTTTTGTCAAAGCACAACAGTCTCAGCATGCGCATTGAAAAAAAAAAACCTTCCTATGCACAAGTACTTTTGTAGAAGTATACAACGGTGAAACGGACATAATTCCTCCAGAGAAATTCTATGTAAACAATGGACATTCTATTGACGTTTCTCTGTGTTACCGTATGTTGTCTGCTGGACCCTTGCCGTGAAAAAAAAAGGACACTGACATTACTTTATTTGTTGTAGTATGTGGAGTTCTAAAATTCATAGAAAGCTGAGGTCCCCCCACATTTGTTTTACCACCAACATGTTACAAAATACTGTTATCATTAAAGCAATGGCATCTTTAAATTGTATTGAAATTGTACTTCCCTCTAGGGACTTTCAGCGGACTTATCCCTGGTTATGGGTATGCACTTTGTTGTACGTCGCTCTGGATAAGAGCGTCTGCCAAATGCCATTAATGTAATGTAATGTAATCTTAAAATAGGACTGTGCCTTTTAACACTTTCAAAACTTATACTGTTACCATTGAAATTTGCACAGTGAAAAAAAGGAATGCATGCATGCAAAAAAAACAAAAAAACCCTAAAGTCTCACCGGCCCAGCTTAAGGGGTTAAGCATAATGTGCTTCTGTTGCTGTTATAAGGTAACACTGAAAAGATGCAGAGCAAAGCCAGAGCCTGCTCATTGTGTGGTATCAAAAACCATAGGATGTCACACTTAGATCAAAGTGTATTTTTGCTAGAAGAAATTTCCACATATACCCAGTCATACAACACACCGTAATATAATACTAATATAATTAGATATAATTATATAATTATTCCAAACTAAAAAGTATGTCATACAACAAATAAATCAGCCCTGGTATCTCTAAACTATGAGTGAAAGATAATCTTGGTGTAGTGTAAGTTTGAATGTTTTCATGTCTTGTAGATTTCATGAGCACTCCAGCAGTATGAAAAAACAATCACTTCACAACTTCACATAATTTAAAATATAAGTTAAGAAATGTATTTATCTCCACCAAAGTACCAAGTCTACATTGAATGAAATAGTCCATATACAGTCCCCTCCCAGTATTGGAACAGCAAGGCCAATTAAGTTGTTTTTGCAATACACTGAATACATTTGGGGTTGAGAAGAACTCCCTGAATACACTGGTATTTACACATAGATGTGTTAAATTACTTACATAGCACCTTTGGTATGAGACCACCCAATCTTTAGGTGAGAAAAAGTAATGGAACAGAGAGAAGTTAAGTAAATGCAAGTAAATAACAATAATAATATTTGGTAGCATATCTCTTGCTTGCAATAACTGCATGAAGCCTGTGACCCATTGACATCGACAAACTGCTGCATTCTTCTTTTGTGATGCTTTTCCAGGCTTTTACTGCAGCCTCTTTCAGCTCTTTCACTTTCGGCAAAAAAGCAAGCCCAAGCTATAGAACTTCCTCCACTGTGCTTCACAGATGAGCATGTATGTTTTGACTCATGAGAAGATCTCTTCTTTCCATCACTTTGGTAGAGGTTCGTCTTGGTCTCATCAATCCATAAAATTTTCCAGAACTTTTGTGGCTCATCTCTGTACTTCTTTGTAAATTGCAATCTCGCCTTCCAATCTTACTACTGATTACTGTTGTGCAACTTTTGGTATAGCCTCTATATTGCTGCTCTCTAAGTCTTCTTTGAACAGTTGATTGAGATACCTTCACCCCTGCCCTGTGGAGATTCTTTGTGAAGTCACTGACTGATGTTTTCAGGTTTCTTCACAATGTTTCTATCATCAACTACTGTTGTTTTCCTTGGTCCACCTGTTTGATGCCTGTTGCTCAGTATCCCAGCAGTTTCTTTCTTTTTTTTTCGGGACATTCTAAGTTGTTGTACAAGCTATCCCCAATGACTTTCCCTCTTTTCTAAGCTTCAAAATGGCTTGCTTTTCTCTCAAAGACAGCTCTCTGATCTTTATGTTAATTTATCTTTTCCAACAAAAATGAAGTCTTCACAGGCAAAATGCAAGGCTGAAACATAGAAAAGTAGAAATTATGAACTATTTGTTTAACCAATGAATCGAACAGGACACTTGTCAGTCCAAGTTCCAATACTTTTGCTCACCTAATAATTGGGTGGTCTGATACAAAAGGTCATATGTTCTAAGTTGTTTAACAAATCTAGATAAAAGTAAAAGCTGAAATTCGGCTCTGTCATCTCATGTACATCATTTGACCTCAAACTCAATTCTCTTCAGTGTATAGCAAAAACAAAGGAATTGACCTTGCTGTTCCAATACTATTGAAGGGGACTGTACTGTCTGTGTGTCATGTTATTTCCAATTAATAAAAGCATTTTACAATTTGTTTTCCTTTTATCTAAATACAATGAAATTGATAGTCATATGAATATATCTCACAATAAATGATTGTTGAATTAATTCTGTTCTTATTGATTGCAGGAAGAAGAAGTGATTTATACAGCATTAAGAATCCCGACAGGAAAAACAGGCCTAACAAGGAAAACACTGGACACAGAATAATGCTGATGATGTAAATAAAGCTAATAACACCTTATAACTAGTTATTAACTGTTGTAAATATGCAATTATTATCTTTTGCAGAATGTTGATGAAAAATAAAACTTTTAGCAAGTTTATTTACTAAGTGGCTAAATGTACATTAATTTTCTGCCTCAAGACAACAAATAGCACAATAATAGTGTGAAAGATGTACAATAGTCTTTCAAGGGGTGTTCTCACCTTTATGTGTGATCTATGAGTGAATAAGCACAGGAAATAAAATGTGAGTCAAAAGCGAAAAACCTTCCACGAGTTTCCAGCAAGGTTTTTTTTTAGTCATACTGCTGACTTGGGCAAAGTGTAGCCTTTGAGAGATATGGCAACAGTACGAGATTAAATATATCTTTGGGTGCAGAGAAGGCGATGCGCTGCAGACCTCCTAAAGCATTACATTTGTTGTTATTGTCAGTGATATGTTCGGTTTGGGCATGCTCACCACAGTAAACTTTGTAAAACCACAAAGACAAGTCCTCACATCAGAATTTCCAACCACCACTGAGCTGCAGCAAGAATGCGAGACAGATGTGTGACAGGATGTTCGCAAGAACAGCTTCTAAAATTATTCTTATCTGTGTACTGTAAAGAAGGGTATTTTCCATCACAAGGCACCACTGCAATGTTTTACTTCATCTGGACAAAATGTATATCATCTAAAAGCTATACTAACTATGCTATGCTATTCTAAACTGTACTACAGATTGTAATTAAAATCTTTGGCTAGTTTAATACTTATACATAATTAACATGGTCTTAATTATGTGTGCTTATTCATAGCATTTATAGCATATGTTGGCTGTGTTGCATAGTGTGTACATTTCAATTTCCCGATTGGACTCTTTGGCCCCAGAGCAGCATAACCTGAATGTATATATGTATCAAGGGACAACGTATATGTATAACAACGGTAGTATCTGCACTGTGCACAGAACAATACGTTACAGAAAAGAACAACTGACACCGTATGTCATTCTGGCCTACACCTCAACACCTGTTCAGCACTAAAAAGCAAAAGCCAGCGTCACATGTGGCAGCACTTTCAGTGTTTCCTGTCAAGCTAAAAAGCTGAAGCAATTCCCACAGCAGCCATTTTCATAGCATGATTTTGACATAATAGCACATTATACATGGATGCAGCTCCTGAGCCCACTTTCCTGAACCACTTTCTCAGCTGACGCTGAGCATGGCAGAACACATAGTGCACTTTTGTTAGGTTTTGTAACATTTTATAGAATTTATCCATACACAGCGGTCCAATATGTACATTGTCCATGTATTGTATATCCCCCAGCATCTTTGTCTGAGACATAAAAATAGAATTGTGTACAGGACTGATGCAGGTTTCTTTCAACCAAGGGTCCTACAATCAAATTTCAACTGCATTAGTCCAAGTAATTGAGTAGTTTAAAACAAGATAATAGTTTCATTATGTTTGTGAAAACCTACATAGTTTCAATGTAATGAGTTATACGTTATCAAAATCAACATATTCACAGCGCTTCACTTTTCCCACATTTTGTTATGTTACAGCCTTATTCCAAAATGGAATAAATTCATTTTTTTCCTCAAAATTCTACACAAACACCCCATAATGACAACATGAAAGAAGTTTTTTTGAAATTTATTAAAAATAAAAAACTAAGAAATCACATGTACATAAGTATTCACAGCCTTTGCTCAATACTTTGTTGATGCACCTTTGGCAGCAATTACAGCCTCAAGTCTTTTTGAATATGATGCCACAAGCTTGGCACACCTATCTTTGGGCAGTTTCGCCCATTCCTCTTTGCAGCACCTCTCAAGCTCCATCAGGTTGGATGGAGAGCATGGGTGCACAGCCATTTTCAGATCTCTCCAGAGATTTTCAATCGGATTCAAGTCTGGGCTCTGGCTGGGCCACTCAAGGACATTCACAGAGTCGTCCTGAAGCCACTCCTTCGATATCTTGGCTGTGTGCTTAGGGTCGTTGTCCTGCTGAAAGATGAACCGTCGCCCCAGTCTGAGGTCAAGAGCGCTCTGGAGCAGGTTTTCATCCAGGATGTCTCTGTACATTGCTGCATTCATCTTTCCCTCAATCCTGACTAGTCTCCCAGTTCCTGTCGCTGAAAAACATCCCCACAGCATGATGCTGCCACCACCATGCTTCACTGTAGGGATGGTATTGGCCAGGTGATGAGCGGTGCCTGGTTTCCTCCAAACATGACGCCTGGCATTCACGCCAAATAGTTCAATCTTTGTCTCATCAGACCAGAGAATTTTGTTTCTCATGGTCTGAGAGTCCTTCAGGTGCCTTTTGGCAAACTCCAGGCGGGCTGCCATGTGCCTTTTACTAAAGAGTGGCTTCCGTCTGGCCACTCTACCATACAGGCCTGATTGGTGGATTGCAGCAGAGATGGTTGTCCTTCTGGAAGGTTCTCCTCTCTCCACAGAGGAACGCTGGAGCTCTGACAGAGTGACCATCGGGTTCTTGGTCACCTCCCTGACTAAGGCCCTTCTCCCCCGATTGCTCAGTTTAGACGGGCGACCAGCTCTAGGAAGAGTCCTGGTGGTTCCGAACTTAAGGCTGTAACATAACAAAATGTGGGAAAAGTGAAGCGCTGTGAATACTTTCCGGATGCACTGTATGTGAAAATACATCCATATGTTCTCACACCTGTAGGTCATTCGATCTCTTTGGGTGGACGCACCATGGCTGTTTAAGTGGGGTACTGGAGACAAGCTGTGGACTTTACAGTTACAACACTTTGATAAACCTTTAAGATAGTTATATTTGTTGAGCACATTTAGCAGAATTTGTTCCTTTTTTACTTTGTTCCACAAGGGGCTACTCCAAAAAAAAAAAGGTTTTTCATGACTCATGATAATGAATAGACGGCAGGGTGATAAAAACTATTTATATGTTAGTCATATAGATATAGATATTGGCACATAATCAAATGGATTTTCAGTTCGCATATTATTATTTTCACAATGATTTTCATTCTTGTCATAAACCCATGACATAGTAATGTGATATATTTACAGGATAAACTACCTGAAATTTTGAATATTTATCAGATTAATTTCAGGAATTTCAGCAGATCTAGATGTTTTCCCCTAAGGTGCATATTATATTATTAAACACTGGAATAGTAGAAGTGGCATATAAATCTCTATGGAACAAATATTTGCTTCAGTCATACAGATGGGTTGCAACACTTTGAAATATACAAATATTACTTCATACTAATTAAATCAATACAATGCAATCTTGGACTAAGAGCCTACTCTGAGGTGGGTTTTTTTTTTACATCTTAACAGCATTTTGGCATATCTTACACAAAACTTTATTTCTGTTGATGTTCAGTAAGATTGGGTCTGTAAGTCTGACATTGAAGATGTAAGTTAAAGATGTAGTTTATTTGTTTATTGTGCCAGCCCTCATGCCACTATTCAGCTAAAGGCCCGGACACACCAAACCGACGGTTGGCTCCGTCGCAGCCCTCCAAAACACGCCAACGGAGTGTCGGCGTGCGTGACACACCGGAAAGACTCGGCCGACAGGGCGCCACCGACGTCCGACGGCCGACCGTCGGTTTGGTGTGTCCGGGCCTTAAGAAACAGAAACGGAAATTGAAAAGGCCAGTAGAGGAACACTTCTGTCAAGCACGGCATATCACAACATCCACCACATAAAATACTAAAAGAGCTATTGTATGCACAGATGACCTTCATAAAGAAGCATACTCTACTCACAACATAAGCGAAGTTGGCCTATGTTGGAAAACGTATACCATGTTCTTACTTTGTTACTGTGCATCTGATGTGCAGTGAGTGTTTTCTGGCACAAAATGGATCCAATAAATCTTCTTTCAGTTCCCTAAGAATCTGTGGACCCCAGCATGGTAGCTGCATCAATTCTACCCCTCAGGTAGTGGTAGAACCGGGAGCAGTCTGAGATCTTTTTCTGTTACTCAATACTGCACTCTAGTGGTGACATGTACATGGCATTTGTGACTGGCAGTGGCCTACTTTCGCTGAAATACAGAAAGTCCCCTGCCTTTCCTGTCTTTTTTAAATTTCAGCATGGCTATGAAACTTCCTGTGGACACACTGTTCCCCCCTGTTGTGAAACTGAGTTTTTCTTTTCTCTTCACTCTCACACACAGCCTCCCCAGAACCTCTCATCAATCAAGGATCTGCGATCATGTACCCTTTAGCTTCTCTCAGAATCACAGGTCAGCATTGAATATTTATATTTTATACTGAATGTATCCATGTCGATGTTTTCTTCCACACCTCACGTCACCGCCATAGCCACGCCCCTTCTAGGGGGTAAAAATAACGTTAATATGATTTTACCAAAATTAGTTTTATCTTAGGTAAAAGCTAATTTAGGTAAAATATTAGATTAGATATTTATTATCGGTGGATTGTATCGCTTGGCTCTTTCTTTCTTTCTATATAAATTCATTTGATCTATCCATACAAATTATATACAAAACACCGAGCTAGCTAGCTAACTAGGTTAACTAGGCTAGCTAGGTTACTTACCACTGGCTGAGTAGCTATATCTATCTATAGGGAGGACAACCGAAAAATGTATTTCCGGAAATCAACATGAATATTATGATTAAAATCTCAGCTTAACCTTAAATTAACGTGTTGTGGACAATAATTCTGCTTAGGTGGAATTTTTTTGGTGGACTGTATTGTGACCTTTAAGCGCTAATTTTACCAGCATTCCATCAATGTTACATCTATTAACATCGTACAGGGACCAGTAAAGGCTTAGAACACGCTAGCACTTAGATATTATAAGTTTGATCACCTCTACTGAGAAGTAAAAAAGTGAGAAATGTATTGGCTAACTCACGTGCACACACAGCGGTCTACATTCTAAAGCTCCACTTTGCCCTCCCTAATATCTATCTATCCGTCCGTCCTTCCGGTGAGAAAGTGTTGAGGTGATTTAACATACCGTCAATGTGCCGCCAGACTTGGCGCAGGTGTCAAACAAAGCTCTCGTTCTCAAAAACTACACACCTCTAAAAATGTCAACTTGGTATGGAAATGCTCAAGATACTTTCAGCTTTTCTGACATATAATGAATAAAACATCGGATTTTGTTGTCAAAAGTTATAGCCGATTTAGGTGAAATATCCTATTCGCGCAATGTTATGCTTACCCCCAAGAAGGGGCATGTACTTCAAAGTTCTTCAAATTACCCGGATTCGCCGGTCTGGTCTATGAGTTAAACCAGAGTTGGGTGCAGGTTCTTTGATTTAAACCAGCACAAACACACCTGATTGATCACACTAATCATAGTCCTCAATTAAAGAAATAATGATAAAAATAACAGAAAGAAATTTGCAGTTGCAAGTGACAGGCAGAATTAAGCAAACTCTTGATAATCCTCTTTGGCTTTCCTTATAGCCATTTCTAACGTAGAACGTTACCACCAAACTATCTGCTGTTATTGTTTACGATTCCCTCATACATTCATAATTAAGATGCCTCTGTGCAATGTTTCCTGCGGCATAACTGTGAAAACAGGGAAGTATGAAAAATTATTTTGAAAGAGTAGAAAAACCAGCAAGTACAACTTAAGTGGGGAAACTGCAACGTCAGATTTCTGTCAACTTGGGCAATACCTATTGCAGTTGATTGTATCTCTCTATCCTTGTGAAAAAGCAATTGCCCGCTAATCGTAATAACTGGTTGCACCACCAGCAGTAACTGCAATCCAACACATCCTATAAATTGATATCATATTGCTGAGGAGGAATTTTATCCCACTTTTCTGATATGTCATGATCAAATGAAATTCCAGAAGAGATGTCAGGATATCAGTCTGGAAAGGGTTACAAAGCCAGAGGCTCCCCTGGAGCAATGCAGGGTTAAGGGCCTTGCTCAAGGGCCCAACCAATGACTGTGCATATCTCATTGTGGCTACACCGGGATTAGAACCACCAACCTTACGTGTCCCAGTCATTTACCTTAACCACTACATTACATTACATTATTGGCATTTGGGAGACGTTCTTATCCAGAGCGACGTACAATTAGCAACAACACTACGCTACAGGCCGCCAATACCTATCTGTCTAAAATGATTATTTTATTGGTTTTAGCTACTTGCAGTCGTAGTCTGCGTTTCTTTATGACACTTTATTTTTGCACTGCTGCAGCAAATACAATGCCAGATAATGGCATATTCTAATGTCTTCATTCTTGTTCTCTTCTTGTGTCTAACTGTTTAATCTTTTTTGCTCAGTAGTAAATTCCACTTCTTCTGTTTTTAATTTAGTAGTGTGTGGCATTCTATTGGCTGCTGACTGGGTGAAAGAGGGAGGGGCTGAAGGTGAGGATGCGCTCAATCATTATTAATTTGCTTTATTAGTCACGGCATATAAATCTGTAATCATGGTTGTGCATTGGCGTCACAGTTCACATGAAGATTGCATTATTGCTTCCAAGAAGTGCAATCCATATATACAATATATCCAGAATTTTAGAACACGACACTGCAAAATTTTATATATTCCTTTAAAACACACTAAATCTAAATAATTGACATTTAGAATGATAGTTTCCATGGTCAATGTTTGTATTTTGTGTGAAGCTAAACTGAATCTCCTGTTTCCTCTATTCTGTTCTCCGACGTGGCTGCAGAAATCTCTGAACCCAGCAACTCTGTCAACATAACCATACGTGAGTGCGCTGCACAAACACAATACTACCAAAGATTTTGAAGCAGGATTTCAAAGCATACGGAATTGCCTGAATATAATGCGCAGTCAGATCTTTGAGGGGATTTTTTACATTTAAGTCTTTTACCCAAAGTGCTACACTTTCCAAAACTTTTATGAAGCTTGCTATTGCAATATACAACCTTCACAGTGATATCTCAGATACAGCAGAAATCTCACTTTGTTATCCTTCACGTGGCTTCACAGAATTCATACCCTCAGATTGTAGATTAGATTGTTATCATCACTGTATACCAGTCTCTATACTTGTAGGTCAATAGCCACTAGAGGGGGAGCAAAGATTGGTCTGGTTGAACACTTGTCTTTGATATGCAGTATATCAATTTGAATGTGTTCACAATGGATAATAAATAGGCCAAAACTTTTTGTCAAATTGACAGATACTTGTCCGAATGGAATGAATTCATATTTGTTTAATATAATTCTTCATATAATGTCAGTGCTTTATAGGGGGTGCTAACAGGTGGAAATTATGGAATTAAATCACACATCCATTACATATGAATCTGATTGTCCATAAAGTGCCCACCCGGCTCCTCTCCCCTGCAGCCTCTTTACCACCTCCTGTAGTTCTCGTTCAACCTGACTTCATTCCTGTTGGGGCAAACTACAGCGTGTATTGCCAGGCCGCACGCCACTTCCCCAACATGACCCTCAGCCTCTACTACCGCGAGTTACAGTCAGCCTCACCAGAGGAACTACAGCTGCTGGGCTCTCTGACTCTAGAGGGAACCGATACTGTCATCCGGGCAAGGCTGCCAAAGATAGCTGCTGGGGAGAGGGTGGAGTACTCCTGCAGGATGGAGGTCATCTACAGTCAGCGCCTCTACAGGTCCCCCTTCTCCGCCCCTGCCACAGCCACTGCAGGTCAGTGCCTCGGAAAGACTCGCCATAACAGCAGTTTCCAGAATTTCTAAACTTGGGGTGGGAAGATGGGGCTGAATGTCAATGTTGAAATGCACAGTACCCCACCAAAATAGTTTAAGCCTATGTGTAGCTTCAATTCAAGTCTGATGTTGCATCGGCAGTCACAGTAACTTAATACCTGTCAAGTAATTGCATTCAATTTGTCAGAGTCACTGAGTATGTTGAGGGTCGATATTTATCATATTTCCAATCTTGCATTACTGTCTATCTAGGACTCTTGTAACACGGATTTAAATGTGAGGTGCCATTTTAGTTTCAAGTATTTTAATGTGAATATAGATGGACGTATAGATTTATAAAATCTCATTCTGGCCCAATGACTGTATGAGCCCTCATAGACACTTGCATAATGTTTTTTGTGTAATGCCCTTTTCACCACCAGAGGAGGCGCCTGTGCGTCTCGTGTCCCAGTTCCAGGGCCCTGTGTGTGCAGGGAAGCTGCAGATGTTTGCAAAGGGCTCTTGGGCCCCTGTGTGCCAAGACAGGAACCAGGGGCCGTCCGACAGGGACGCTGTGGCCCTTGTGGTGTGCAGGCAGCTGCGCTGTGGTGATGTACACCAGGTCAACCCCACAAGCTCCTCTCCTGCCCATCGGGGGGAATTATTCATGGGTCCAGTGGAGTGCAGTGGGAAGGAGGCCAACCTCCGGGAGTGTTCCATCAAAGGCTTGGAAAGCTCCTGCTATAAGGGCAGGGTATTGGAGATTGTCTGCTCAGGTATGTGCGCACACACACACTCACACGCACGCAGACACGCACACACACAAGCAATTGTCCATTCAGATAACTGTCTACTTTGTCATGCAGAAGAAATAACCAGTGCTCGTTCACCTTATCAGTTAAAATCCACACTAGGCTATGCGAACGTATTCAGATCAGGGGAGTGTCCGTTGTCCCTAGTATTTAGTTCCACATTAGAAGGCCACTGTTATGCAGCAGGAATAATCAATGCTAATTCTTCATAAGCAATGTCAAGGAAGCCTTAAAAAGTTCTTGAAAACCACTGCCGAATTTGCTGAAAGGGAAGGTGACAAACAAAATAACTTTAATACTGTAAAATTGGATGACCTACCAGTTTCAAAATGTGCTGTGTAATTTGAACTCCCCTCCCCAATTGAGGAAGCTCACATTACAACCAGAAGGATTCAGTACAGGCTGAATTAGCATTGCTTATGTTGCTGTGTCGCTATAGTCAACTTAAATAATGCCACTTACAATAATTTTAACAAATAGCACATGTATCACATATCATGTTATATGTCATGAATGTTCTTTAAGTCATTTGCAAACTTGCATTCCCAGTTTTTTGTGTTTGTCTCTGGTTCTACAGATTTCCTTCCACTTCCAACACTCTCGGTCCTTGGATATGGTTGGGCCTCAAGTGTTTATGTCTACGAAAAACACGAGCTTGAAATATCCTGCACGCTGAGTCCCCAGGGGAAAACAGATGCTGCGGTACAGTTTATACGGCTTCAAATCACCGCCTGCTCAACAGAGGCCAGACCCCATTTTTTCATGGTTTTTCAACTTCTTAAGGGGATTTATTTTTCCTTTTCCAATGCTTAATGTACAGTGGCTTCAGAAAGTATTTAGCATTTTTTTTTGCAGACTTTATTTAATTAAGATTTAATTTTAAATGGATAACATTTTTGTCCATCAATCTACACTCGTGTTTTTAGAAAGTTTTGCCAATTAATTTGCTAATTTCATTGAAGTATTAAGTATTTATTCAGCCCCTTTGGCAGCAATTACAGCTTTGAGTCTTCTTGGGTAAGTCTCTACAGGTTTTCCACATTTGGATTTGGGCAGTTTATCCCATTCTTCCTGGCAGATCCTCTGAAACTCCATTAGATTGGATGGGAAGCGTCTGTGAACTGTCATCTTCAGGTCTCTCCACAGATGTTCTATGGGGTTTAAGTCTGGGCTTTGGCTGGGCGACTCAAGGACAGTCAGAGACTTGTCCCAAAGCCACTCCAGTATGTTTATGGTCTTTGTCTCACTGAAAGGTGAAAGGTCACCCCAGTCTGAGGTTGCGTGCAGATTACAGATTTCAGTTTTTGATTTTTAATAAATTAGTCATAAATGCTAAAAACATGTTTTCACTTTGTAGGTTATTTAGTGTTGATTGAAAAATGGCAATTCTATCCATTTAAAATGAAATCTACAACACAATGAAGTGTGCAAAAAGTGAAGGGGTCTGAACTTTCCCAAGCCACTGTAATTCAAAATACATAACTTTATTATTAATTTACCTTTTTATTACTAGTCATTCATTATTTAATAACTATAGAATCTTTTCTAACAACAGCATACTGTACAAAGTACCCATATTAATACAGGTACGTATTTTACTACCAGCTCAGAAATTCAGCCAAAGCCTACTACAGTTACAAATCTAGCTCTTTTGTCCTAACACGGCACTGGCATTACGTAACACCAAAGGCCTAAGATTACTGGTTATGGATCACTTTGATGACAGAGTGGGAGATTCTTAATGGAGCCTCCTAGACCTCCACTCTCTCTGTGGTTTCCCAATCTCCTGTCACAACGAATGGGTGTGCCCATACCTCAGAGCTATTCAGCCAAAAATACATCAACAACAGAAGCATCCAAGGTGAAAGATGGTTTTATAAAATAAGCGCCTGACTTGCAGTCCAAACAGCTTCACTTGTCCCACAATCTTTTCATTTGCCATGTGACAGTTATTGTGAACACATTGATACAGTATATCTGGTAGAAACATAACAGCCAGGCAGAAAAGAGAGGTTGTGAAAGTAATGCACAATTCAGGTACATTGCACTTTGCTAAAGAAGAAGATTTTATGGCCTGCTTGGGGATGCAGGTGTAGATTGCAAATCACATTGCAAACACAACTTCAGTAAACAAATGGTCCCTCATTACAGAGTGAGGGGAAAAAGACAAATACAGCTTCAGTAAACAAATGGTCCCTCATTACAGAGTGAGGGGAAAAAGACAAACAAAGCTCAGGAAAGTATTTCTTCTCTTCATTTTAACGTCAATTTCACTGGAACCCTCTCTCAGTTTGAATTGGAGGTCAGAGGTCAGACGATCTTCACTGGCCCAGCGATGCACCCTGGTCAGTCTGTGAGTTGGAGGCTGGACCCGCCTGTGTCTCCCGGGGAGTACAAGTGCTACGCTGTCGTCTATGGCTTTGACTACCGCACCAAGTCCAGCGCCAGCAACAGCGTGATCGTCACCACTGGCCGTGAGTGTCTCCGAACCCCCCTTCCCCCGGCAAACAGCAGCTCGCCACTGCGGAACCCGATATAACATAAGTTACCCAGGGGTGCAGATTACGTCTACAGACGCACCGTTGCACGTGGGCTGCAGTTATCGCTAGCTTTTTGAGTACTATCCAGCTCGATAGTTCATATGCTGTCACTCATAAATGAATCTGAGTCGTTTTGTCTTTTTGGTTTTTCATCCTTGCTCTCTCCCCACAGCCTGGTTCCCACCAAGCCCTGGGCTCATTGTTGGGGCTCTTATCACAATTCTGATTGGAGTGGGGATACTGGTCTATATGTGTGTCTGTCGCAAGCGTAAAGAGGAATCGGAATAAGATTCAGCACCCCAGGAGGCACAGATACACATCCCTATGACTGCACCATGGGCCGGAGCAGAAAACTCAGGGCACAAGGCAGAGGACCCTCAAATCAACACAGAGGACCCCTTGCCTACCCCAGGAGTGGGCACAGAGAACCCTGGATTTTCCATTGGGGAAGAGAACGCATGCTGATTTATGGAATTTAACAGAAACTGGGATGTTTTTCAAGATAGCCATGTCACTGTATTTCAGTCTATCAGTGTAGTACAATGTAATGTTTTTGTTTGATCGCAATTTGTTTGTTTGGCGTTGTTTCTGACAGATCTGTTGTATCGCTCTTTAAAATATCTTGCTATTATGAACTAGAAAACAAACGGAAATTCAGCCTTTATTGCATAGGCTCCTGAACTGCACTGTTTGGTTGCATGGTGGGGCAGTAGTACTCACCTCCCAACAAACTGTAGTCCTACTGTAGGCTTCAGTCCTGCTGGGGACTTTCTGTGTAGAGTTTCCATGTTCTCCCCATGTAGGCTTCCTCCAGGCACTCCTGTTTTCTCCCACAATCCAAAGACAAGCAGGTTAGGCTACTGTTATGTCATTTTATTCCTGTATCCAGGTGGTACAGAATGCAGCAGCCAGACTTTTGACTAGGACAAATAGAAGGGCCCATATTACGCCAGTTCTAGCGACGTTACACTGGCTTCCTATTGAATTTAGAGTCAATTTAAAAATTTTACTTATTACTTTTAAAGCTCTGACTGGCATTGCTCCAGAATATATCATTGACCTTTTAACATCATATCAAACTTCTCGCACACTCAGATCATCTTCCTTGGCATTATTGGCTGTTCCAAAGTCCAGGCTGAAAACGAAGGGTGATCGTGCTTTTTCGGTTGTAGCGCCCAGACTTTGGAATAGCCTTCCTGTGGATATCAGAACAGCTTCCTCCGTGTCCACTTTTAAGTCCCAGCTCAAGACTCACTTTTATAAAATGGCTTTTAATATTTAATGTTTGATGTTTTGTGTATTTTTATCTCTTTTATATTTTATTGTTGCTGTCTTGTCTAATTCTTGTTTTCTTTTTGTGTGCTGTTTGTGAAGCACCTTGTGCTCTTATGCTTGAAAGGTGCTGATATAAATAAAATTTACTTACTTACTTACTTACTTTTACCTAAATTAATTACCTTTTAACAAGAAATTGGTCAAAGTGGCCTTGTAAATGTGATGAACATAGGTTACACTGTCTCAATAAAATAACTGAATATCACTGAAGTGATTCTGTTATTTGGCCATACCTAAATAAATGGCTATAAATTGCCCTTGTAAATCGCTTTGGATTAAAAGCGTCTGCCAAATGACAAAAATGTAAATGTAAGTCCAACAAGTTATTTTGTCTGAAATGTACCTTTTTTTACATTTAAAGAGCAGTGCAGTTTGTCCATACACTGCCATAATAAGCATATGGACTTTGACAAGATATTGTAATGAATGGGAAATATTCAGCAGAAAATAACACACTGCACTCGTTGTGGTACTAACTGTAATTAATAAAATGTATGCACAGTGCAGTCTGTAAGTATTTGGTCAGTGGCACATTTTCTGTTCTTCTGGCTCTGTACTCCAACACATTAGATTTGAAATAAAACAATGAATATGAGGTTAAAGTGCAGACACTTAATTTGCCGGTATTTACATCCATATCGGGGTGATCCATGTAGAAATGGCCACCAGTTAGCGGCAAAAACAGGATGATTAAAGAACTTTAACTGCACTTTAACCTCATATTCATTGTTTCATTTCAAATCTAATGTGCTGGAGTACAGAGCCAGAAGAAGAGAAATTGTCCCACTGTCCATACTTATGGACTGCACTGTATATGCTAGTTCTCAAGTTCTAAAAACTCTAAACAAAAACCACCATGCAATTAACCATGCTGGAAAAAAACATATCTGGCTGAATGGAACTTTTCTGTCAAAACCATATTACCACTTATCAAAATACAATTTTTGAGATTTACTCAAGGAAAAACACTATTATGAATACACTCAGTGAGCACTTTATTAGGTATTTTTTAGACTTTAGACCTTTCCACTTTGACGTGTATGACGTGACGTGGTTTGTGTTCAGAGATGATCTTCTCCATACTACTGTTGTAATGTGCGGTTTGATTAAATTGGCTGATTAAATAATCGCATGAATAAGTGCAGGCGTTCCCAATAAAGTGCTCAGTGAATGTAGCTATATTTACTCATCAGTAGGCTTATGCCTTTTGCATTTTCAGTGTTGCACATGCAAACTATGGACACTATGGATATTAAAATGAAAAAATAAAACATTTTTATTTGTATCAGTCTGGTCACAGAACCATATCCACATCACATGTGAAATTTTCCCTGGCCAAGCAACAGAAAGTATCTCCTGGCATCCAACCCTTGAATGCTTCTATAGGAATATCACCATGTCTTCGCCATTGCTTGTAGAAGGGGCATGTGTGTGTGCGGATTCTGGTTGTAAACCATAGCGATTACCATACAGAGAAAACTTCTTCAATTAGATTCAGAAATGGTGGGAGACAAATGTTCAAAAATCTAGGGTGGGCAAGGAACCAGTTGTGGACCAGAGCAGCCCGGAGGAAACAAACAAAAATTGTGTTTCAAGTGCTGGTGTTAGTGTGTAAACATTTGAAAAAAACTGTATGACATAATTCATAAGGCATAGTCATTTATTTGGAATGTAATATCAACCATTTTATATTTTCATTGTGTGAGTCATTGTACTACTGCAAATAATATGTAAGGGATAATACTCTATAAACAAGTTAATTATTATCTGCTAATACCATGGCTAACTTGCCAAGATTTTCCCCTTTTTCTCCCAATTTGGTAGCCAATTGAACCCTGTGAACCCTAGAGATACAGCGTCCACACCCGTCCCTTGGCGGCCCAGGGGAGAACGACACGCCTTCTTCAAGCCGTCTCGTCTCACAATTGAGACCGTGATTCCGAGGCGTCCGAGGTACATATTGTGCGGCGATCAGCTAACCCTGCCAAGTCCCTCCCTCTGGAGCAGCAAGCTAATTATGCCGTTCCACGTGAGCCGGCCAGACTTGGCTTTGGCAGGACCGGGAATCAAACCCCAGTCCTCGCTATGTAACTACAGCGAACTGCAACCACAAGTCCATTGCATCTTAGCCTGTTGCGCCACAGCAGAAAGAAAGTTCCCTTTTATTTTTGAAAAAATTTTTTTAGAAACAAATGTATTAATTAAAAAAGGCCCTGTTGCTGAGAACTGTAGGGGCTTTTAAAATTTTATTTATTAATACATTTGTTTCAAAAAAAAAAAAAAAAAAAAAGAGGTGACGCAACCAGCTAAGACGCAATGGACTTGTGGTTGCAGTTCGCTGTAGTCGCACAGCGAGGAGTTGATTCCCGGTCCTGCCAAAGCCAAGTCTGCATCATCAGTTAACTGCATGTTCACTAGCTCATCGTCGCCGAAAGGAAATACATTAGGCTAATAACTAATGTTAGCTCTCAAAATAATAGTAAGCAATTTGACGCTGTATTCCAGACTTTTGTGCCATGCAACTGAACAGAGCCCTTCCCGCTTTGAACTGAAGCATAGAAAGACCTCAATACTTTGTTGGGTTTTGCAGCACAGTTATCAAAATCAGCTGGCATGTCTCATTCTTGTAGCCAGTATCGCAAAACAACATATTCAATTATAACTTCGCACTAAATGTAGTTTAATATTGAATATATTTCAGCATCTCGGGGCGTTCCGTGTCTAAGTATATTCCTCTGCGCTTGCGGCTCTGTTGTGTTACAGAGTGAATTAGAGACAATCTAGCTGTGAAAAAATTATACACACCTGTTCGATCTGTTTTCGTTAGGAAGGTTATACAAAAATAATGCACGTGACACGTCTTGGCCAATCAGAATGCCGTATTCGCCCTAGGTGTTCGGTTATTTTTCAGCCGTGTTATAGGCCGAAAAAAAAAGGTAAATAGCAGGCATTTATATAGCGCCTTTATCCAAAGCGCTGTACAATTGATGCTTCTCCATTCACCCATTCATACACCGACGGCAATTGGCTGCCATGCAAGGCCCCAACCAGCTCGTCAGGAGCATTTGGGGGTTAGGTGCCTTGCTCAGGAACACTTTGACACAGCCCGGGCGGGGCAACCCTCCGACTGCCAGACAACTGCTCTTACTGCCTGAGCCATGTCGCCCCATGTTGCCCCATGTTGCAAGATATGCAAATCTATACCCATATCCCTTACTTATATGAAAGTCAACAAAAGTTTCTGTGGAAAAAGTCAAACAAGAAACAAGAGACCACATGAATGCAGAACTCAGATTTATTTAGGTTTTTTCTCCTGGTGTGGCAGGCAATTACAATTTTTAAATGAACCTTTCACATGAGCCTTTTTGGTCTCAAGTACAAAACAAAACCACAAGAAAAGCCTTTTCAAAATCCTCCCTATTTTCCCTCAAAGACTGGGCAGAAGCTCATACGCCGTGAATTTAATCTAAGCAGCCAAGCTTCATGGAGGGTGCGTGTGTGTGTGTCAGGAGTATTGTGTGTACTTCATAGTATAAAGGCTACCTTTGCAGCTCAAAACACAGCAATACTGGAACTAGAGTGAAAATGTATCAAGCAGCATCTTGGCGTCGTTAGCTACCTGAGACAAATGAGACAGACTTTATCTTTCTATCTAATGACTTTTATCATTAGAAATCTTGAGCAATACAGTTAAACAAACTGTAAAACAAACAGCTGAGACTGTATTAACAGGCTTACAGTCAGGACTGTTGCAGCCATGGTAAGAGCAATCACCCCATAGTACTGTGTTGCTGTGCAACATGAAGGTAGTCTGACGGACTGACACACAGGAGGGATCTGCCAAGCTTTCTTCTTGGTCAATTTGTACAATTTACCTATTACTGACTTTTTGTTTGAAATATTTGTGAAGGAAGACTGTTTCAGCAGAGCGGTTGAGTAAATGATATGTACCACCATATTGTGTATTTGCTGTAGAATGAATTTGAGAGCACAGCAGATGCTGGCATCTGTAGATCTGGAAAACTGCATGCAGGTGTAGGTACTGGTTCAGGATTTTCTCATTCCCCAAATTCTGTGGCTGGACTGTGATCTTGGACATTTTAGGACGGAATAACATATATTTTTTTCCCAAAAGGCTTACATCGTTATGGATCAAACCATCAAAATATAAAAATAGGTTTTTGTATTGTCTTCGGAATGAGAAATCGGTGGAGGTGATAAACAGGGCAAGGGTGAGGCTGATATCTTAGCTGCATACTGAGTTCCCTGGATTGTTGGAATGCTAATGCTTGGCAGTAGTATTTTGCACCTGTGAGGATTAATATCTAAGGGTAGGCAGTTGGGTAGGAGACACGGGGCATCGGAAGCATTGTCAGATTCCTAATAACGCTTGTTGCTGTATCCACTGTTGCTGTATCCACCGCTGCTGTATCCACCGCTGCTGTGTCCACCGCTGAACAAGCTGCTTTGCCCGCTGCTGTAACCAGCACTTCCTCCTCCATATCCTCTTCCATACCCACTGCTTCCTCCGCTGCTGGCTAAAGCTGTAGAAGTGACAGAGAAGGGTAAGGGTTTGCTAGACGAGGCAAAACTACTGTCAATTTGGTGAGAATGCTTTTAATGTTTTCTAATTGCAAGAAAAAATAACAGTACAAGAGTAAAATACTCGCTAAGACCGATTTATTTTGCGGTGAGGCAGTAAGAGACACAATCGGAACGGTTTTACCATTTCACGGCTTTGTTTTATCTGACACTGTTCTGGAAATCATTGAAAACATTTTCTGTATTTTGTTATTTAACTTTATACATTTTTAACAAGAAGGTGCCCAGCTTACAGAGCAAGCTTGATCAGGCCCTCCACGGGGAATCAAAGAAGAGAGGGAGATTACTCACTACTGCTGGTGGTCTGCTGCACATGTATTGTTGCGTCTTTACCTCCAGTGACCAGCCTGTGGAGAGATTTTAACAGCATCTTGAGTGTCATATGATATGCCATCAATTGGGCATCACTGGGAAAACCATGTGTCAGCCTGCCTCTATTGCCCAAACACCCTGCAGTGGAGCAGAGGCTGATGGAGAGCTACAATGATTCTAAGCAGATCTATGGTAAGGCAAGGTAGAAAATCCACATCAACAAAGAGACAGACAAGAGCTCTAGTCACTGCCATCATGTTCCCAGCAATTACTCCTCACCTGTCTTCCTCTCCTTCCAGCAGCTTCCTGTAGGTGGCGATCTCGATGTCCAGGGCCAGCTTGACGTTCATCAGCTCCTGGTATTCGCGCACCTGGCGGGCCATGTCCTGCTTTGCTTTTTGCAGGGCATTCTCCAGGTCCTTGATTCGGGCCTTAGCATCCTTCACTGCCAACTCACCACGCTCCTCTGCCTCAGCAATCTGAGCTTCCAGGTTGGCACGCTAACAAAAGTGACAGAACAGGTGAGTTTTGTTTTCAGTACGATGTACGTTTTTGACAAAAGGATTGTATTGTATTGTTGCTTATTGTTCATGTAGAATTGTGACGGTAACGGTCAAATTGTGACTCTTCATTTTGAAACTTTCATTCCGTGTGAAAGTCCTTGCATTGTCATGCCTAATGCCTTACTTTGAAATCATAGTAAAAGGCAACCATAGTACTCATCGTTTCAGAAAGAGGTTTGAAATGGCTTTCTCACCTGTCCCTTGACGGCCTCAATCTCGTTCTGCAGGCGGCTGATGTACCGGTTCAGTTCGGCGATCTCAGATTTGGTGCTGCGCAGGTCTTCACCATGCTGCCCGGCGGAGGACTGCATCTCCTCAAGCTGCAAGGCGTGGAAGAAAAAAATAAAATAAAAGTCTCTTCTAACTTGCACACATTTCTTTTACAGAGGAAGTATAAATATGTTGTACTCTTGTTTTCAATGCCTTACCTTCTGGTGGTACCAGGACTCTGCCTCGGCGCGGCTGCGGTTGTTGATGTCCTCATACTGGCCGCGCACTTCGGCCACGATGGAGTCCATGTCCAGCTTGCGGCTGTTGTCCATCTCCACCACCACAGAGGTGTCCTTCACCTGGCTCTGCAGCTCATCCAGCTCCTGAGGACACAGTAAAAGATGACTGCTTAGCATTTTTTGTTTAAGCTCTCAGTGTTCTCACATTGGCTGATTTCCAGGTGAAACAGACTGTCAGAATCCTCAAGACGAAGGTTGACACCCTGGTCATTTTGTTCTCATAGTTAAACATTCTTACTCTCATAAAAAATACCATTACCAAATACCATTGCACTGATGTATCATGATTTTGGTCTTAAGTTAGGTTGTACATTTTTTTTTCTTTCATATCCAGAATAGGGAACCATAGCCCCACAGCACTGCTGGCTAGAAAACTTTCACAAGCTTATTAGACCACTTACCGCTGCATAGATGGACTTGAGGAAGTTGATTTCATCCTGAAGAGCATCAGCCTTAGCCTCCAGCTCTACCTTGTTCAAGTAAGCGCCATCAACATCCTAGTGTGGTAGAAGATAATTTCACTGTAGCTAATTTTAGAAGAGAAGGAACTATGTCATCACACATACAGGAATGGTTGCACAAGGAACATGGCTCACTTGACAAACTTACCTTCTTGATTAGGACAAATTCATTCTCTGCACCAGCACGTTTGTTGATCTCATCTTCGTACCTACAAAGCAAAGGCACAAATGAGGACAGTGACTCCTGAATCTCTGGGCTGTGGTGGTGGTCAGCAAAATAGAAACCATATCCTCTCTCCCCCCATTGTATTGTACATTATTTTTATGCATTTCACCTGCAGAAACAATGTTCAACTTCTGGAAAGTGTCTCTCTAAGTGGTCATGGATCACCTACTTGCATTTGAAGTCTTCCACCTGGCCCTGCATGTTCTTCAGCTCTCCTTCCAGCTTGAACTTCTCATTGCCCAGGTTGTCCAGCTGTCTGCGCAGGTTGGCGATGTAGGCCTCGTACATGGCGTCGATGTTGGAGCGGGTGGTGGTCTCGTTCTGGAGGAAGCTCCACTTGGTTTCCAGCATCTTGTTCTGCTGCTCCAGGTAGCGCACCTGTGGGAGGAGGGGCCACAGAGTGAGTGTGTTCACCTTTTTGATTCTCTTGATTCCTCAGGTCATCACAATTAGGCTGGGGCCCCCTTTAGATGTCATCATCAAGTTTAGGAAAAAAGGGTGATTTCATTTGTAATGGTTTTAGACATGAATTAATGACACATCTTAGCGGTACTGGATAGCCGCCACACCCTCTACAACGGGACTGACCTGTTCTCTCTCCCATCCTGGGGGTGGCTGTGGTAAGCTGCAGGTTTTATCAGTAATGACAACATGACTCAATGGTGTGACTCACCTCCTCTGAAGTCTGTTTGGGAGGTAGTCACTGAGCTGAAAAGGTGTTTATGTCTAGTACTGCGCTGTGTACATCATACTTTTCTGAAAAAAGCCTTTCAATTGGTACACAAGGGCAAGGCTCAGGCCACTCCCATGTACATATGGCTAAACATACATACAGCATTGAGTATTCCTGCTGTGGTTTTCCACGCCTGAAATGTTCTTTTGTCATGGCTCATGACAAGTTGAACAATGGTGACTTGTTTGTTTCTTTATTAATGCCCTCTGGGATACTTGCGGATATAAAAAGGTCCATACCCTGGCACAGAGCTTAAAACAAAGAAGCACATCTGTTTCACTATCAAACATTAATCAGATGTCTGCTCCTCTTTCAAGCGGTTCTCTTGCATAAAGAGGTTTTGTGTGAATGCTGGTACCAGCACAAAGCTTGACAGTGAGTCATTTCGACAGATGAGTTCACACGCCAGCGCCTTTCGTTCAGTTTTCCAAGCGAAGGACAGGTGTGGCTCAATTCTACGCTGGCCGCGCAGAATGGATATTGTTTTAGATGCAGCTAGCGCTTAGTTTTCTTTGCAAATGATGGGTGTTTCTTGTGTACTTTAAAGCAGGGATGAGAGAATTGGCAGAGCGAGTGCATGTCTGCTTCTTTCCCAGGGGGCACAATGGAGCACAGTCCTCCTGCATACCTGTCACTGAAAACCCATAATTATATAAGCATACACTTCAGCCTGCACTTCCCCTCTTCTGGTGTCGATGGCACGTCGACGTGGTAACAAATACATTTCCTGCATCATCCACTGAATGGAGCTTGCAAATCTGCCTCTGAAACCATATAACCCTCATCCCTTAAAAATAAATGTAAAGAAACTTTTTTTTTCTTCGGAAATACTATTTGGCAAATAAGGTCTGTTTGTGAAGAAAAGTCAAATATACCTAAATTGTTAAAAATGTTTTTTTAAGTAAAAGTAGCATTCATTTTGGAATTTGGTTTTTGGAATGTCTTTTTCAAAAGTCAATGTTCCAAAACTCCATTACGTTCAATTGTCAGG
This sequence comes from Conger conger, assembly GCF_963514075.1. Lineage (NCBI taxonomy): Eukaryota > Metazoa > Chordata > Actinopteri > Anguilliformes > Congridae > Conger > Conger conger. Next base: position 30,525,938 of record NC_083773.1, on the reverse strand, counting down.
AGTGATAGTTAAATCGGCATGCTGCAGTTACGAATGATCTAATCACATGCATGTGATCTTAGACGTTAAATGGTTAATATCTGAATCCAGACATTCGGACTTTGGACTCATGCCCTCGGTCTCATTCAGGTGAGCACCAGTGAGCTACTGCTGCACACGTAGCAGGCTGGCCCCCGCCCTTGTTTAGAGAGCAGTGGCAGTCACTGCATCTGGCCCGGGCTGGGCTCCGTGCTCACCTTCCCTGACCCAGAACACAGAGGCAACGGCTTCGCATTGTATCGGGCCATCGAAGCGAGGCACGCTGTAACGGGAGAGGCTTTCGGGTAATTAAACGCAACACAAGGAGGCCGTTTCCTTTCCTGGAAGACGGATCTTGGGTCACCATTGTCACAGGAGGTTCATAAAGGGACCGGGAGCTCGGTTCTGCCTCTCGCCTTTCACGGACGTTTGGACCTGAGATTGCGTTTTCAATCCGCACAGTGCAGCGAGGGGCGAAGGGAAACGTTGGGCTTAACCTGTTGCATAATTCACTGCACACAGCAGCAATGCAAAACACAAACGGCAGTCTACAGAGGATTGTATTAGATTGCATTGGATCACATCAAACCAGTGCAGCCTCCGCTATACATAAAGGATTCCTGGGGTACTTTTAACTGCCTAATTATAAAGCACATATCAGATACACATGCACAGTGAAATGAGATAGCAGATACTCATGGCCATTCATGTCATGGATGCTGTCCGATTGCCGCTCTGTGAAGGGAGGACTCACTTTATCGATGAAGCTGGCGAAGCGGTTGTTGAGACCCTTGATCTGCTCCTTCTCCTGCGTGCGGACGGTCTGGATATTGGGGTCAATTTCCAGCCTGAGGGGGGTGAGCAGCTGCTGGTTGACGACCACCGCGGTGACGGGGGCAACGTAGCCCTGCCCGCCGCCGAAGCCAGAACTGCCGCCGTAGCCAGAACCGCCGCCGAAGCCCTGGCCACCACCGAAGCCATGGCCACCACCGAAGCCCAGGCCACCACCGGAGCCATGGCCACCACCGAAGCCCAGGCCACCACTGGAGCTGCTGCTGAAAGAGCCGACGCGCCCGCTCGCTCCATAGCTGCTGAAGCCGCTGCCACCGCCGCCCCCCACGCGCCGCACCACAGAGCTCTGCCGGGTGCTCCCAGGACCGCTGTAGGAAAAGGCGGAGAAATTCCCACCGCCGCCGCCACCGCTGCGGCTAACGCTCATACTGCTGCTTTTGCGAAAACTGTTCATGACCGCTGCTTCTTCGTGAGGAGAGTGAGGATAAAGGTCGAAAAAATTTAAAGATGCAGACAGAGAGCACGCAAGCTCAAGCAAATCAGAGAGAATGAACCTGGATGGAGCGAGCTACCTCACGCAAGGAGAGTCAAGTCCCTCTGTGAGCGGCTCAGTCAGGGCCGGGCCCCTTTAAATCCTTGTTACTGGAAGGGGGGGCGGGGTGGAGATTGTAGAATGCTGCTACCTGCAGCTCTCTTCACTCTCACTGTCTGGCCCCTCCCTCCCACCCACCCAGCACACCGGCTGTTCCCGGTGGGACCCGCCCATCCTGTCGGACAGGTAGGGAGTGAGTGAAAGCTGATAAGCTGGGACTCTGCCACGCATAAGGTTCGCCTGGGGAAAGGTTTGTTAATTAAAAAAAACTTTAGCTAATGCCAGACAGCCTTTTTTCTTATTCTTTCTTGATTCTTTGGCCCCATAACTGAGGAGTACTTTTAAACTCCATCAGCAGGTATCTGAAATATGCATCACATGCACACTTATACCCACAACATGGGCAACTTTGAGAAGAGGGTAAAGCCGTACACTTCGGCTCAGGAGGTAGCAGCGGTTGTCTGGCAGTCAGGAGGTTGTCCTGGGTGTGTCCCTGAGCAAGACACCTAACTCCCAAGCTCCTGAAGAGATGGTTGGTGCCTTACATGGCAGCCAATCACCGTTGGTGTGTGAGTGTGTGTATGAATGGGTGAATGAGAAGCATCAATTGTACAGCGCTTTGGATAAAGGCGCTATATAAATGCCAACCATTTACCATTTTGACGTTACATTTTTTAATCAAAGTGTGCAGCTTTTTGAGTTTTGGCTGCTCTCCTCATTTTAGAGGCTGAAAAGGCGTAGGCACAACGCCTTTTTGCAGCTATGCTGCACTGCCTGCAGGACGGTCCCTCCCTGCATCTGAACTGTCATTCCTCACTGCACTGGCCGGATAACGGAAGCGCTTAGAAAAGGCAAACCCAGCTGCACTTGTCAATGGAGGCTCAACATCGGCAAACCGGCGCCATTACTGTACGTGCCGAAATGCTGCAAACCAAACTGGCAGGCGGTGTCAATTACATGTTTTTGTCATGCAGGAAAGTGCAAGTATAGCTTTACAGGTAAGTTCATCTGGCAGCCAGCCGTGATTCTGACAGGTAGAGCCATACTTCATAACTTCATGCGATTTACAGCTGCATCACTTGAATGTGAAACACATCAGGGGTTGTTCCGGGTGGGGCTCTTCCCTCAGGCTCTGGTTCATCAGGTGAACAGTGGGTGTGGAGCCTACCTCGGCCACAGATTATGTGCAGGTGCATTAAAAAACTATCACAGATAAAGTTAGAAAGGAAATTCAAAGGGCTGATTCTCTTTGTGACCCTCATCAATTGTGGGCGACAAACAGATGAGGGTCACAAGCAATAAGAAACCTTATAAAAGGTTGCTGGTTATCGAAGGGGGGCCTCTCCGCCAATCTGCGAACAATTTATTGAAGATGAACATCATGAAAAGCCAGCGCCGAATGAGTGAATAACAGAAATACAGTATGGGCAACGAAGAAAGATGGGGAAAAAAAGAATTGTGGCGAGAGAAAGCCTTTTCTCATGGGAGAGACATATGAAGCAACGCCCTTGAACACACAAAAATGCTCTGTCTTTGGTACAAACAGAAGGCAGGTCTTCAGTCATCAGATCAGTGGGCTTAGTGACAGGGTGCTGTTGGAGCAACGGGCTGATGCCACAACGAATTGATGAACATATCAACGGTGCAATGCGATCTTTCTGGTTTGGCGACTGCTGCCTCTTAAAAATATTTGCGGCGGTTGAATGTCACAATAAATCAAGTCCAGAGTCCCCAAATGCTCTGTTCACATTGTACCAACAATGTGCATTGCATTAAAAATCCCGATTTTGAAATGCTACAGTATGACATACATTTCTCATCTTTAACTCCAATCCCACTTGATAAAATATTTCCTGCATCTGTATAGTCACAAAATCTCTGAGATTGATATTACCTTTGAAATGGGAACAGGGGAAAGCAAAGTTAATGTTTAGATGCTAATAAAATATATGCAACATTTCATGGGAGGAATAAAACAGCCCCACAACCGTGCTAACTTAAACCCTTCTGCCTCTTGAAGCATTTTACCTCATCTGTGTCTCACTGATGAAAGAGAAGTGGAAGAATGGAATGGAAGGCTGAATGAAAGAAAGGACGAAAGAAAGAACAACATTAGCTCAGGAAGTAGCAGCGGTTGTCTGGCAGTCAAAAGGTTGCCCTGGGTGTGTCAAAGTATCCCTGTGCAAAACACCTAACCTAATAGTTCCCGACGAGCTTGTAGGTGCCTTGCATGGCAGCCCATCACCGTTGGTGTGTGTGGGCGTGTGAATGAGAGGCATTAATTGTAAAGTGCCTTGAGTAAAAGCGCTATATAAATGCAGTCCATTTACCATTTACCATTCAGACAGAGAGAGAGGGTGGGTGTGGAATAATGCACAGAATGTGTCAGGGTGGGTGGGGTATCCCAGCAGAATGTGTCACTGTCAGCTGGAGGGGAGACTGGTGACCCCCTCCCAAGGGACAGGCCCGCTGAGGGGCTGCAGGTTCTGCAGGTCGAGGAGTGGCAATGGGCTTGGCTCCAATATTCACCGTCTTGGAATTCAGCACTAAGCCAATAGAGAAAGCCCTGGGAGAGAGAAAGGCTCCCTCTCCGTAGTGAAACGAGCCACTGTAGTAATAGTGGGCACCGTGCGTTCTCATGGCAACAAAACCGTGCCAAAACACATTGAGCTCATCCAGGTTACATCATGGGAAAACAGTGTGAGTGGAGCCTAACAAGAGCAGCAAGGAGAAAGAAAATAATAGAAGAGCATATGTGTCAGGCACACTCACACACACACACACACACACACACACACACACGCACACTCACGCACACACATATACACACACACACACATACACATACACACACACACACACACACACATACACACACACACACACGCACACACTAACACACACATACACACACTCACAGACACAGACACACACACACGCACGCACGAACGTACAGTATACACACAGTGACCACTTTATTAAGTACACCTTTCTAGTACTCTTTTTGCCCACAGAACAGTATGAATTCTTCATGGCATGGATTCAGCAAACGTGGCGTTACAAAGCATGAGTGATATAAATGCGATCTAATAGACTTTCACCATGGTAGGATTATTGGTGGCAGTGGTGAAAACGCACCACTGTAGTAGCCAATCGTCTTGTGCTCCTCATTCTTGGAAAAAATAGGAAAAAGACTAAGACCATTGTACATCAGTTTTTAGTCGCTATATTGTGAAATATGCATATCATCATGGTGGATCTACAGCATGATGTCACATGCCGAATCACAACGGCATACATTATTTGTAGGCCCTGGATCAGGTACGTACCGAAACCAGACTTGCATTCTTGTGGAGTTGCCTATGTTCTTATCAGACCGCACTTCCAAGAGCACAAGGACGTATATGGATTTGAGATGCAAAGCATGCTTGTGATGTGAGGATAGCCAAGCTACCACTACAAAACAGGCAGTGGCAGCATTTCCTGAATCTGACACCCCTGTGAAATGTATCTAATGTCTTTGTTAGGCAGCTTTAATATGGGGTATAGCTTCGTTCCAATTGTACACCAATTATAACCTACTTAAACTATGAAAGTGAACAAAATGTCTCTTACATCCACTGTTCTCCAGCTAGCTAATGCATTATGTTTGCTTAATTAACAATTGCTTTTTATACCCACAGAAATATAGGGCTTACTGCAACAAGGGTAGGCTTGGCTAATTTGATTACACCCAAGATAGGACCAACACAAGTTAGCCATGCAGTTTTGAAACACTCTTGCCAGTGTTTACTGCAGCACACAACTCTGTGCGCCTTGGCAACCCATTACAACTGAAATTAGTACAAAATTATTTAACAGATCAAGTTAAAGATTGAGATGAATCAATGGACTCCTTACTGGTGAAAGTGTGGACACATAACCATCAAACATGAAAAGCACTTAATTAAGAAAAATGAACAGATTCTGGGATTGTAATTGTCGTTGGAACAAAAACCAGCATACAATTTTGGTCCCCCAGAACGGATGTTGGTTGCAGACATACAGGATATATGTACTCTACAATGGACAAACCTGTGCCCTTCTTCCCTGGGGCCAGAGCTGGTGGAGGAAGAAGCAGACAAAGACAACATTACAAATACGAGTCAAAAACAAATGAGGTGCAGCCAAAACAAGGCAAGGGAAATGAGTGGCCTTTGTGTTTTTAAACCTGCTGTTTTGTCCCAGCACATCCGTGCAGCCTGAGTGCGGGTGTACGGAGTGAGTGTGACCAGCTTCGACTGACTCATCCTTTTTCCAGCAAGTGGGAATGCTGTTTCATGTGAAAACCCTCAAGGAAAGTTTTATTAGTTCAGTGGAGTGTAAAGTGCCACTGCATTGTTCATGGATTTTAGTATTTTTAATCTACCCTTCCAGGCTCTTTATTTCCTTGAGAGGCTGTATTAAAAGAATATAAACGAGTTGTAAAGATAATATTTAACCATTGAAGCATGCCAAATGGCATGTGTGCCAGCAGCTAAGTTGTCAGTCCCAGTATGGGTGCGGTTGACACCGCCCAGGGTGGTGGTAGAGCGGAAATCTCAATCATTGCCTCAGAGTGCTAAAACAGGTTTGCTTGCAGATGTGGCACCAGAAAAAAATAAAATCGAATCCTGTCTTACTGTTTGTGGATGTACCCATGCAATCTACATCTATATTTCCCCAGTCCACTCATTCCTGTCATTTAGCAGTCATTCTTATCCAGAGCAACTTACTGTAAATGTTTTGCTTAGTGTCCATTTATACTGCTGGATATACTGCATTCTGAGGCATAAAAAATACATTGCTCACTTGTACAATGGCAGCACCCTATCTGGGAATCTACCCTGAAAACTTAGGGTTACAAGGCTAGTTCCCTAACCGCTATACTACTAACAAGACCATTGCCTCAAGGTAATTTAAATGACAAAATAAGTGCATTACAAATCTTTTCCATGAATATTATCCAAGTGGGAGTGCATGTATTCCACAATTTCAAATAATGTGGAGAACTGGAACATATTTTATGTTCTTGAGCACTATGGGAATGTAATGTGCTTAAGTAAATTTAAAAATGAATACACTATAACCTCTGTCGATACACCTTAAACTTTTTACTTACAAAAGAAAAAAAAAAAGACAAAACACCAGTATTGGCAGAATTGTATCACTCATCAAATGGCATAATTCAGGACAGCTGGGTGCATCTAATGGTATTGTGTTTTTTGTGGACTAATGGCTGTATCATTAATCAAGGAAAATTATTAATTACAGGCTGAGTCCAATAATCAGTTTAAAGGGAGGTTTTCTGCCCCATCAATTTTCAGTTCAGCACACACCACTGGACACACACCTGCAGAGTTAAAATGATTTGAGGTCAACACGGAGAGTAAAGTACACGATTCTCTTCAGACAGATGTCATGTGCACACCGTTACCAATAGCGACACAGGCCATGCCCCCTCTGGCATAGTGTGAATGAGCGTGCATGTGCGTGTGTGCCCGTGTGTGTGCATCTTGGAAAACTGAAAGGTACAGTAATAGCAAGTAGATTTACAAAGTACTGACAAATAAGTCATGTAAGTTTGTATCTGAACTGAACTGAACTGAAGTACAATTCAGCAGCAGTGTAGATATCTGTTCTGGAACACTAAAAGAATAAATGCACAAATAATGAGAATTCAACAACAATAAATCATGGTTTTTGCCCTAAGCGTTGTTGAAGGTATCTCTGCCCACTTTTGTGATGTTCCAGTGAGATGACTTACTTCATATGCTCGTAGTCACGACTTTTCATAAGAATAACCAGAATCTGTGTGGGAACCAAGTTGTTATTTATGCTTTATCTGAATAGTCATGTATATTTAGGCCACTTGAATCTTATCTAGTTAGGATCCCTATTCTGTGGGCGCACAGGCATGGGCCACACCCTTTTTCTACTCTCCCACATACTGTACATACTGCTATGCACACATTCACACCCACACACACACTATCACGAAATAAAGTTGTTGTTCAAGTCCCAGATTAAATCTATAACTGCAGCGGGCTTTGGAAAAATGTAAAAGCAGCTTGAATCTTTTTCTGTATATAAATATTAGGTCTGTATCTGAACCTAAATACAATGTGTTGAAATGTTCAGATAACTTGTGTACATTTTCGTAATGACGCTGAACAATTATATTTGGAAGATCTTTTTTTTACGGAACTCCCTTGTTATCACAGAAAATAACTTATACAAAACAGTAAGCACCAAGCTTAATTAAAAAACCTTTTTTGCCCGGTAATTGCCTGTTGGGTCTATAAGAAATCAGTTAGAAATCAGGAGCAGCATAATTAAAAATAAAGAATGGTAATAAATTCTGCTCAATAAAACCTCAGTTTTATTGCATTTCACAACACATTGACATATTAATGTATTAATTAACACAGCTAGAAGCAGTTTAAATTGAGCCGGGTTATCAGAAGCTGCCTTTGCGTATCCAGACTGCTGTTCACCATTCAATGTCCCTGCACAGATGCACTTTTATAGCATTGCAAGAACCACCCCAAGCAAACATGTATTTGCATGTCGCCACAATAAGATCCGCACAGCCGTTGGGCCCTTCAGCAAAGCCCTTAACCCTGCATTGCTCCAGGGGAGGATTGTCTTCTGCTTAATCGAATCAACTGTACGTTGCTCTGGATAAGAGCTTCTGCCAAAATGCCAATAATGTAATGTAATGTTGCAGTTCATTAAATGAAACTGCAGCCCAACGCAATTTACAGCATGGACATTAAATGTATTACACATTTAAGTTGCTGGGGTCCAGAGGCACCTACTGCACAAATGAGGTCGTCAATACGTTTGGATGCACAGACCATGATTTAATACTTATTTCCTTCTGTAATATTATATGGGTGAGACTTTCACCCATGACTTTCTCCTGCATGTTCTGCATTGCTGACAATAACTGCATTACTGTGTGGCGTCTCTGGTGATGTATGCGGGATCACATTGGGCTGGACTGTCATTTATGGAATCTTGCAGACTTTAAGCTGCAGAGAGGTGTGACAGCTAGCATACTATAGCAACCCATATCTCAGGGCTTTGTCTCTCTGTTTACTCCTGTTGTTGAGCTGTATATAATGTGGTGCAGTGCCAAATTACACTGTGTTGAATGAAGCATTTGCCAAACACACACACACACAGAGACACACATACATACACACACACACACACACACACACACACACACACACAATTGCATAAATGCACACGCACACATACATGAACACAAAATATTATATTTTATACTATTATGCTATAAATTATATACAGTACAAGATATACAGTATATGTAATGTTCATGTATTATTTATGTGCATGTGTATGTGTGTGTGTGTGTGTGTGTGTGCATGTTCATGCATTTAAAAAGATCTGAGATGTGTGGAGAATCTTTCAGGATGTGGGAATAAGAGGTGTGTATATACTTGAGGCACTCTCAAACTCAACAGCTGCTGGCAAAAATATATGCACCAAGTACAAATAAAGAAATTAAAGATGAATTCTCTGTCAACAAAAATTACAAAATACAATGCTTACGGTAGATAATTCTGAAAGCCTAAATCAGTAGAAATGTACAGTCAAATGTATAAAATTAGTTATTTTCATGACAGGAAAATGACAGACCACTTTTTGTAGCATTTACAAATTTTGATCTTTCATGATGAAGCATTACAAAAAAATACAGAAATCTTTTTTTTCTGATGAAAAGGGCAAATTTACACTCCAGCATTGTGTTTCTCTGGGTGGGGTGAACTTTTGAAAGAAGAAGCTTTGGAGGAAGACATTTTTAAGGTATGCTTTGTCTCAGCAGAAAAAGCCATTGACAATGCATGGCATTGCTGGATTTCAAAGCATAGCAGTGCTGGGTGGAGACCTTATGACTCATTCCTGTGCTGGCACTGGTAACATACACTTATATACCCGTTGCAGGTTTTGGCACTTTGTAAAAAGAATGCACCCACACACTGCATGCCTAGAGAATGCCTGGGAATATGTACTGTACTGATCGTGTAGTCATACAAACCCACATACCCTGACTCCTAAGCCACCTGTAGATCATTATCTTTCCTTCCTAAAATGCTTGTAATTGCTTCTAAATATTTATTATAACTTCATCATCTGTTAGCATGGAATCCTACTCCTTCGCAATGGTTTGAGCCTGCAGCAAATGCATGATCAGACAAAGACGTGTCATCTGTTTTAACATTTCGAGTTGGCCTGTTATCATGGCGGCATGTAGAACATAAATTCATACAAGAGAGAGAAATCCTTTCGACAGTTTGCGCACTGCTTAAGGAATAACTACAGCAGAAGAGGCAGACCTATCCAGATCTATGTGCTTTGCGTTGCTCATCTTTGCAAAGGAATTATAAGGGACAGATGAAAAAAAAAAAAAAAAACCCAGCTCATATGACAAAATCATTCTACAACCTGGGCCAGATCCTGTCACATGTCAGTCATCCTGATTGGCAGAGAAGGCGACATACCAAGAACAAAAGCGGCCCTATGCTGAGGATTCACTGTGAGGCATTTTTAGCTTGTTGAAAAAAGCAGCAGTTAAATTTCTGGAATGAATTGTAGAAGAAGCTAACAGTTGAGCATTGTGGGTTGAGCTTTAAACTGAGTGATGGGTGAATTATTAACTTGACAATAATGAGGAAGAAGGAAATAAGTGTGTGAAAGTAGAGAGAACATTACACTGGATTCTGCTATCAAACATTCTTCCTCTTTACCTTTACGCAAGACATACACCACATACAGTACACTTGTTTTCTGCATGCACACAGAAACAAACACACGCATACACACATATATGGTCACACACACAGTAATATTCGCACACGCACACGTGAGGTCATGCAGACACACACACATCATATAGGTGCCGCGATTTATTATATAAGCATTTCAACTTCCATGCAGATTGCACAGACAGACATTTTCCATATGTACCACTACCGTAAGACAATCTCAAAGATTCCCTCTTAAGGCTGGTTAATACTCCATTGCTTGTCTGAAATCGCAGAATGCTATTGAAAGTTCTAACGTCGCCTGACTATGGTCGTTGTTTAATTTAAAAGATATTTAATTTATGAAGTATAAAACTAATGTCACTGTGATGTGTGTAAACCAGCCTGGGGAATACACTGTGGAATAATTCTAAAAAATGCCAAAGTGACAATGATTACCCTCCATATCTCACAGTAGCTTTATAAATTCATAGCTTCATTAATACTGAACCAGCATACATAGCTTTATGAGCAAATGGAACATTTCGAGGTAAATTAACCTCAGAGCAGGCATTCACTATGTGTTCAGCCTGGGGGCAGAAATAATCTGTGCCACCTCAACAGTCTACAGAATGCTTAGAGGCACCCTGCAGGGAACAAGATACCTGATTTGACACAAAGAGCCTCTCCCTTCAGCTCACAAGATACGAGCCACTCTTGAGAACGCAACGGCATGTTTGCTTTTCTGTTCTGCAGCTGCTAAGGCATAAGGAAGGAGTGATACAGTACAATGCCATTCTTTAGTAAAACCCTGCAGTGCCTGTTCCTCCACTTTCCTTTTGCATTCTGCCCCGCCCCAGTTGTAGCCCTCAGGGTGCAACTCCCTCCCAAATAACTAACGTGAAGGCCGATGGATGAATCTGTGTTATCTAAATTTTGGTGAACTATTTTGATCAGTCACCGTCAAGTTCCAATGCTAAATTGTCAGGTCCGGATCTGATCGATCTTTGTCCTTAGCTCTTACTTACAAATTAATGAAAGTTTTCGTCATGAAAACATTGCAATTACAAGAATGTACTGTGTGTTTGTGAGGTACACAAAAGTAATTGCCATTTAAACATGTGTCCAACTTAAGAGTCTAATCAGTGTCTAATCGGTTGTTGGCTCACTGGAAATGCCGTTTAACTCTGATTTACAGCACCGCTTCGCTGCTCTGCAGTTTCCTTTGCTCTTAGAAAGGTTTCCCTGTTTTACACTGATCTTGGGACTAGATGTTTCTTAATTTGCAAAGTAGATCATTGCGAAGTTAATGGCATATTTAATCTGTTTTTCACATCCTTTTTTCAATTGCCTTCAATTCTTTTTCATGTGAAAAACAAATCTTTAAAAGCAAGTGAAATCCTAGACTTACATCAAGTGTGCATGGACCCACCCACAAAAAATGTATGATTTTATTTGCCAATCCAGTTCATGAACACAGTTTTCCCACCACTGCTAAGCTTTTCTGGCTTCCTCAAAAGGAATAACGTCAGTCATGACCAACTGCACAAAGGCAGTATTTATCCAAAGGCCATAATGTGGAAATTCACACATCTCAAACTTGAAGTCGTAAGCCTTAAAACACTCCTAAAAATCACTGGGAGCGATACACCAGTTCAGTTTTCATGACAGGTGTAAAGATATACTAACAATGGTCACACCAAAAGAAGTGTGCTTTCAGGAGAGGTTCAAATCACGAGAGGAGTTGCAAGTTTGTTTTACACAAGGACCAGTGCTGTGCAGCATGTTTTTTTTCAAGGTAAGGTGGAGAAGGGGGTTACAGACAGACTGTGGTATTTCATGCTTGTTTTTGCCACCATGGCACACCCTTCCAAATCACTCTGGCATGAAAATCAACCATTCAGCAACACTCAGCGGTTTAGGACAAAGGACAACAAAAATATCAGGACTTATTGCAAAACTACTCCCGCTGAGGGAGTCTGAGGAGAGAGAATGAGGTTGTTATTGCAATGGGAGCCAAAAGCAAAGGACTGTGTTGCTGCAAGCCACTCTGAAGGGCCCTGCCTCATGGTAGAAGGCACAGGAGGACTGTGGGCTGGCAGGCCTTGTGTGTTTCAGCAGGCCCCTTCTGCAAAGGGGATGAAAGGGGAGAACGCAAGCCTCGCCCGTGGAAGCGCTGGCTGACTCACCATCAGAAGCAACCGCAATGGAAAGTTTTTAGTATGCAAACGAGTGTGTGTGTGTGTGCGTGTGTGCATGCGTGTTTATTTGTGTGTGTGTGTATGTGTGTATTTTTGTGTGTGTATGTATGTGCGCATGCGTGTTTGTCTGTGTGTGTCTGTGTATGCGTGTATTTTTGTGTGTGTATGTGTGTGCGCATGCGTGTTTGTTTGTGCGTGCGTATGCGTGCACATGTGTGTGTGTGTGTATGTGTGAGTGTGTGTGTGCTTGATGGATGCTTGTCCAGTTGCTTATCTGCTTGATTGAATGCTAGTCCAGTTTTGCCTGGACTCTTTCTGTGGCAGCACACTGTAAAGTGAAACAGAGAGAAGGCTCAGAACACAAAATATATATTTTTAAGGAACAGGTTAAAACAGGTTTGGGTGATCTCATGCTTACATAGACCAGACAGAACGGAAGTTAATGTTTTTCTAATCGCCGGGCTTGTCTCGAGAGATCAAAATTGGCATAGGCATGAAAGAACATGAAGAGGCTGACAGAAGACAATTGTTTTTGTCTTCTGTTTGGTATGGTATGGTATGTCCTTCAGTAATCCTGCAATGAAGTCGATTTTTTGTAATTAAGCATTTGTCATCACACAAGAAATGTAAAATAACCACCCAAGTCAATATAACTGCTAGAGATCAGTATACAGTATAAACACTCTTCCACTGAGCCACCTTTACTAAATTAAGTTCTGTGTATTGTTCTTTGGCGCCTAGCAACTGTCATAACCACATTGTGAACCTTGAAATCATCCTCTGTAGGGTGAGCTTTGATCACAGGCTGCTCATTCACGCCTCTTTCTGCTACACACAATGCGGAGTAACAGGCTCTCGGTTGGTTGGGCATGACCTGCAAACATTCTCATCTGTGTGACCAAACACTGAGGGGGCGGTCTCTGTAAGACCTGCCTGAGACTGAGATGCCTGCTGCGGTTTGAACACAGGGAAGGGCAAGAGCGAGTGACTGTGGTTTTTTTGCCGGCTGTATAAACAGACATCCAAGGTGTGTTACAGTCTTCATCTTAAACCCCTAATTCTACATCTCCTTAACTACTGTATTCTAAAATGCCTCCAACAGTTTTGGGCCAGTTCTCAGGTAGCAATTGTTCGTTTGTGCAGACATTTCTACTATGAGCGTATGCAGTAACATAGAGACAGTCAGAATTGTCAGATATTTCCCCCCAAAAGCCCAAGTACATAACAAGGGTGTCTTCCACATCTTATTCCAAATAAAGGTGTATTGTGACCCCCACACTTCACGGTCTGTCTCTTTTCCATCGCAAAATCATGAGGGCAAAACCAGAAAGCTGACGCAGGGCCACCATGTTCATGGAGCGTTTTTTTTTTTTTTCAATCACTCCATATAAGGCAGCTCTTTATTTTCAAAGCCCCGTTGTAACACACATACTCTACTCACACCCAGTGGCCCACTGCTACACACAGGCTGTGCCTCAAAACTGGCATGGGGCCACGTCACTGGCACATTATTAAAGAAGCAGGGCAGATCCCACCTCAGTGTGTGCTTTGAGTGTTTGTTTGAGCTCAGCAGAGGCAGTCATGCTCTTCCTTATCGCTGCCCTGTGTTATCCGTACGGTGTGCACTGGCAACAGCATACGGAACAAATGGAAAAGGAATCACAGGAGAGGATCAGGCAGCAGGGAAATTCTAGAATTAGCCTTTGTAATTTGTAGCATATGCTAAGCTAAGATGCAAGGGTGCTAACAATGAACTTGAAAAAAGCAGAGGGCACACTGTTCAGTCTGGTGCTTGTCAGTAAAGTTAAATTAAAAATGCTATTTCACTGGCCAATTATTGTTTTTGAAATAGTAAGATCCAGTTGTCCTGTCTGGATGTACTGTATGTATTTAATTTAGCAGGCACTCTTCAATGTCTTGTTTGTCTACTTTCATGTCCAGTCTTTTGATGTGTCTGTTTGCCTGTCTTATCTGTCAGAGTGCTTTTTCAGACTGCCAATTGTGCTGAAAAGTGATTCATATCTGATATGATGTCAAACTAGGGGTGGTACACTGGAGTGGGCAGTGCTACTAGGTGTTTTTGTAGTGGTTCCTCTGAGTCAAATGGAACCACTACAATCAAATGTTTGACTAAATTGAGAAATGAAAATGGAAAATGGTGGTGGTTAGGTAGGGGTCCGAGGTTGCGTGCACTCTGGAGCAGGTTTTGTTCAACGACCTCTCTGTATTTGGCTGCATTCAACCTTCCCTCAATTCTGACCAGTCTCTCTGTCCCTGCTGTTGAAAAGCATCCCCATTACATAATGCTTTCAACCCCGTTCTTCACCATAGGTAAAGCATTAGCTGGGTGATAAGCAGTGCCTGGTGTTTGCCAGACATGCTTGAAGCTCTGCCCAATGAGTTACATTTTTGTCTCATCAGACAAAATTAACTTTTTTCTGATGCTCTCAGACCTCTTTAAATGCTATTTGGCTAACTCCAAGCAGGGTGTCATATGCCTTTTACACAAGAGTGGCTTCTGTCCAGTAACTCTGCCATGAAAGCTTCATTGATGGAGTGCTGCTGAGAAGTTCGTTCTTCCGGCTGGTTCTCCCATTTCTGCAGAGGACTTCCAAAGCTCTGTAAGAGTGACCATTGGGTACTTGGTCTTCTCCCAGACCAAGGTCCTTCTTGCCCAGTTACTCAATTTGGAGTTCTGGTCGTTCCAAACATCAATTTCACAATTATTGAGACCACTGTGCTCCTGGGAATACTCAAAGCATTAGAAATAGTTTCATACCCTTGCCCTGATCTATGCCTCACCACTATTCCACAGAGAGTTCCTTGGACTTCATGGCTTGTTTTTTGTCCTGACATGCAGTGTGAATTGTGGGTTCTTATATAGACAGGTGTGTGCCTTTCTAAATCAATTCAGTTTGATACAGGTGGACTCCAATCAAGTTCTAGACACATCTCAAGCATAATTAAAGCAAGCAGGATTCACCTGACCACAATTCGGAGTGCCACAGCACTCAGTATTCAGACAAGGGTCTGAATACTTATGTAAATAATACATTTCAGTTTTTGTAAATTGTAATCAAAAAACATGTTCTCACTTTCTCACTATGAGTTATTGAATGTAGATTGATGGGGAAAAATGTTATGAATGAAAAATCTACAGGCACAATAATGAAGTGTTCCAAAAGTGAAGCCACTGTATATGTGAACTATTCACATTCATGAAACCATGGCTGCATTAGCACTGTTGGAAGATTCATCATGGGCATGTTTTTAGGGACTGGGCAGATTTCCTTGCACACAAGGATGACTCGATGTAATTTGCCTAGAGCCAACCTGTCACAGCTTACGAAGCAAAAGTGTTTTTTTGCTCGATACAGGACTACTGATGTGACCAAACAATAGTTCTGCTCTTGGCTGCACCTCCTTCAACACTTACTTTTCTCATTCAGACAATTCTTTTTTTACTTGCTGCCACAGGGATAGGCCTAATTCTGATTTATAAATATAAAGTGTGTATGTGTGATTTATGACTTATTTTGTATTAACCTAATGTTCATGTGTTTCTTTTTCATATATCAGTGGTTTTCAAATGGGGCTTAAAGGCTTTGAGTTTAAATGCAGCCCCATTGTAATGTATTGTATCAGACTTGTCACATAGTTTATGATTGCATTACAAACATGGCACAACCGTTGCTGTTTCCGACAGGCATGATAGGGTTATGGTTATTTTTATAATATAGCAAGAAAGAATCATGGCTGTCACATTACCTGTCTGTAAACATTAAAAAAAAATGTATCACCAAAATGATTATGACAGTAAATACCAGGTAGTTACATTTTTCAGGCTAATACAGTACATACTTGTCACTCATGCAGAACACAAACACAAAGTGAGACAGGGAGGGCTCTGCACAGGTATGTGATTCAAAGTTCCCATACCAACTCCAGCACCAATTAAATGGTGGAATGTGACTTGTCTATGTGCTGCTGCCATTATTATTTTCTACACTATTTTTTCAAGTTAAGAAGAGAGAAAGGGCCAAACAAACATTGTATGTGTGGAACTACATGCATAGTTCCATGCAAGTACAGAATGCATCATTACGCAACTTATAAACTACAACGGTTAGGGTTGGGCTTTAGGTTAGGTGTCGGGGTTTGGGTTAGGGTTGGGTTTTAGGTTAGGTGTGGGGGTTTGGGTTAGGCTGCTGGCACTCAGCTGGAGTGAAGTGAAGGGTATGACTGATTATGACAAAGGGCTATGAATTCACTTATGCTTACCAGAAAAGAATGTGTCATATGTTACAGGAGATGTCTTCACATGTTTTCACAAAGTTTCAAGTCACTTTGTAGACATTGCCAAGAGACCTGAAAATACATCTCTTATCTTGAGAAGAATGTGAATCAGTATGCCAGCACTTGCCCTGCACTCACTGTAAATATGTTTACTGTATGTCATGTGGCATGCTGGGATCATATTCTGGATATGAAGTTATGTGTGTGTCCTCAGCAGATATTCAGACCTGGCTTGCCTCCTGCTCATCTTTGATATGGGGACACACTGCCTTGCACGCATGGAACAAATTTACATTTGCTCAGATTAAGCACTTGGCCATGGCTATACAGAAATGCTACCATTGCAATTCCACTTACACTGCATTGATAGTATCTCTGATACATAGCACAGATGATTGTTTAATCAAAACTATTCCTGGTCTCAAGAGATTTCTTTGCATTCACAGAAAATATTCAACACAAGTAATCGAGAGATGAGTGGGACCTGCTGTTAAACATACTGTATGGATTGATTTGCAGTCAATATTTTGTTTCTATTTGACAACTGTAATGAGTGCATTCTTCTGGCTCTCCCCTCGGACAGCTTGTATGGTTAAACAATGCGAACTGTGCACTTTATAAATAATAATAATACTGTCTAATACTGGAAAAGACCCCTTCTGTCTCCTGAACTCCAGAATTCTGCACTGTGTTGATTCAAAGTGCTGGAAACATTACTTTTGATCTCCATAAAATGGGACTACAATTCCTACATAGTTTGGCAAACATGGATGTAAATACCCCCAAATGAAAGCTAATGGTCTGCATATTATTGCTCTCATATTCACTGTTTCATTTCAAATCCAATGTGCCGGAGTACATACCCAAAGCAACAAAAGCGGTAAAAAAGCAGGGATAATTTTATTTTTATGAAAATGATTTATCATTTTAATGAAACATCCATCAATCTGAAGTGGATAACTTGCTGGATGTTTGATTAAATTTGTGTTGTGAGGGACATGTTAAGAAATACAGGGAAAAGGGGGCCACGGTGGTGCAACAGGCTAAGACACAGCGGACTTGTTCACAGTTAACCGGGGACCAGGGTTCGATTCCCGGTTTGGCCGGCTCACGTGGAGCAGCATAATTGGCTCGCTGCTCCAGAGGGAGGGACTTGGCAGGGTTAGTAGATCGCCGCACAAAACCCCTCGGCCGCCTTGGAATCACGGAAGACAAGCATGAGACGAGACGGCTTGAAGAAGGCGTGCCGCTCTCCTTCGGGTTGCCGAGGGACGGGGTGTGGGCGGTGTATCTAATACTAGCTCTAATTGAATCAGATGGGGTACAATTGGCTACCAAACTGGGAGAAAAAGGGACAAAATTTGAAAAAAATAAAAGAAAATAATATTAGTGTGTTTGTGATAGCTACAGTACAGTAAATACTTCTAGATAGGAAGATAATTACTACCTTGTTACTTTGGTAGGTTTGCCAAGTCTCCTGGATTAGCCAGGAACCTCACGGAATTTCCCTTTGCCTCCCAAAATTCCATTTTACAATGAGGTTCTCAGTCTCCAACAGTGAGATCAAACGGCAGGGCTGCCCAACCCTGGTCCTGGAGATCTACAAAAGATTTTTTGGTACGCCAAATTCGCACACCTGATTCCACTAATAGAGAGCTCTAGCTGATGAATCAGGTGTGCTTTGTTACGACTGGATTGAATACCAGGAATAGGGTTGGGCAGCCCTTCCATGACATTACATTACATTAATGGAATTTGGCAGACGCTCTTATCCAGAGCGATGTACAACAAAGTGAATACCCATAACCAGGGATGAGTGTGCTGAAAGACCCCAGAGGGAAGTACAATTTAAACTGCTACCTGTACAACAAAGATAAGGACCAGGGCCTATTTTAAAAATGTTTTTTTTTTTTTTAAACGAACAAATAAACAAACAACAAAGCAAAAGTGACCAAACTTAACTATCCAAACACTGCTTACCTAGCCAACTAAAAATACCGATACACAAGGCCTAGGACTGAGCCCTGGGGAACTCCTGTGACAAGGGGCCGAGGTGTCGATACCGTACCAGCCCATCCATAAGGAGATGGACCTTAGAGGGCGATAGAGGAAGGCCAGCATGTACCCCTCGCTCACACACA
Source organism: Conger conger (assembly GCF_963514075.1). NCBI lineage: Eukaryota > Metazoa > Chordata > Actinopteri > Anguilliformes > Congridae > Conger > Conger conger. Next base: position 30,507,103 of record NC_083773.1, on the reverse strand, counting down.
AAGCTTGGAGTCGGCTACTGACAAGCCTCAGCTTGTAGTGGAGTCTGCTGGGCTTTGTGTTTCCAAAAAGCAGATCGCAGCAGAGGCTGGGAGAAGGCTGTGGAGGGATAAAGTGGGATCGAACTGTAACAGAAGGGGCTTGTTACTTCTGAGAAGATGAATCATAGCTCTTAGTGGTGCTGAAAGGAATTTTTATCTTGTGCTTGCTCCGTGAGAACAGTGGCTGCAGCTTCAGCTTGTTGACTTTGCACTTCAGCAAAGCGAAATAAGGGCACTGGCTGCAATGATGCAATATTTGTTTCTGACAAGTACACTCACTGCAAGTCTAGCTTTGCTTTTATCGGATCAGTTTTCAGTCGGAGGCACACATGTAGTAACAAACAAATGCCACAGCACCACAGAAACTTGGCATGCCATGGACTTCAGTTAGCACCCACGCAAAGACATATGACTAAGTGCTGGATGCCAATTCCTGATGCCTTGAGCATTTTCATTAAGATAATTTTCTTTCTTTCCGGTAATACCATACTCTCCCTTATCATATTTATTCTTTGTTTGTTTTCTTCCTCCAAAATCAAATAAAAGAAAAGAGCATCAACGGTATCTAACGCAGCTCCAATCCTGTTTGGCCTTTGACGTAAGACGCAGTCCCTGTTTGACTTTTACGGTTTTCTCAGGCAGGTTTATGGCAGGCTGTGGACAGAACTATTTGCCCGGGGTGCTAGGAGGCCACATCGGCATGAGAACAACTGCCTCATGCCTCATCAGGACGTTCTGTGATTCGCCATGGTGAGGGCGGGGATCTCACAGAGAGCTTGGCACCCATCTGGAGAATGTGGGTTTTGGCCTTCCTTTTTTTGTTCCCTCCTGCCGTTGAGAGTGCATGCACACATACAGGGCCTGGCAAACTCAAAAGACATGGGCTTGTAAGTAATGTAAGCTTGTAATAGGTCTGACCCCCAGGTGGGACACAGCTGTTGTAGCCTTGACCAAGGCACTTAAGCTCAATTGTAACCTATTCGGCTGTGTATACGCTTAGTGAGCACTTTATTAGGTATTTATTAGACTTGTGTTTTTAGACTTATTAAGTCTTCTGCTGCTATAACCTATCAGAGGTGGACACATTGTGTGTTCAGAGACACTCTTCTGCATATCACTGTTGTAATGAGTGGTTATTTGCATTATTGTCACCTACCTGTCAGCTTTGACCAGTTCCTTGTGCAGGACTGCTGCTCACTGGATGTTTCTTGTTATTCTGAGTGAACTCTAGAGACTGTTGTGAGTGAAAATCCCAGGAGATCAGCAGTTACAGAAATACTCAAACCAGCACATCTGGCATCAACAATCATGCCACGGTCAAAATCACTGAGATCACATTTCCCCCTTTTTTATTCTGATCTAAAAATTTGGGGTTGAGAAAAGCAAAAAGAAAAGCGATTAATAACCATAATTAAACACACGATCATCCAAAAACTGACAATTAGCTTGCAACCAATACTAAATAAAATGGAGAAATGAGTAAGTAAATGCAGTAACTAACATTTTAGCTAACATATGTTTTAACCCACTATCATATCAATAAATGACAGAATTTAACTCCAGGGAATTCAAAAAACTATTAGTAATGACAGAAAATCTAATTCAACAAGTCACAGCACACAAAAGCAATTTGTATCCTAATGTAGGATTTACTGGGTTATTGGCATGGCTTATTAAGTGCAGCCTGGGGCAGGAGCTACAGTTGGCTACACACTCTTTTCACTCTGCATTCCTTCTGCTGAGCTGCACTGACACGGCGTTGGCCAACTGCACGTGCACAGACACAGCAGCGCAAAGAGACCTAAAATTCTCTGCTGACCAGCCCCCTCCTCACCGGGCAACGCTGTGGCCAACTCTCTGATACACCGCGGGCCTGCTGCCCACTTTTGGGCCCAGGACAGTGTCAGGATTTGATTTTGGTTAGGGGAAGGTGGGGTCTTTTAGTAGGTTGGGCTGACAGAACACTTTCAACAAGAATGATCTTGGTAGCTTCAAATGCTAAAGAAACAGATGATAATTATCACACAGGGAAAGCAATTACCTTTGAAACCTTTTCATGCATAGTGCACACACTTTCAAAACAGTAATTAATTTTGGTGATGCAAATATTCTGACATTTCGGAAGAACATTTTGACCTTTTAGAAAGGACTTTACTATTCATTTGGGGTTGAGGATTCACTTCCTGATCCAGGGCTTCTTTGAATGTCAAACTGTGCTAGGATGGGGCTGGTTAGTTCAGCATAATAGTCTCAATAACTGCATGCTTTGCACAGCACAACATTACTGTAACTAAATGTGCCTGCAACTGGGCAAACACCACTGAGGCGGTTTAAAGCTCTGGCCACCTTTCACACTGCGGAAGCTAATTTCAGGAGATAAACAAATGATGCATTCACAAGAGGTCTGACACACACCAATGTCACATACCAAACACCATCCCTGAGAGGGAAGGAATAGCTGGACACAGGGAAATATGGTAAATCTGGGTGTTTCTACGTTCAGAGGGGGAGAGCTTACACTCCGAAAATCTTCTCTGGTCACCCTCATTGGATGCAGGAACAAAAATACACTAAAATAACAAAGTTGAAAATAAACCAAAACACAACAGTGGTCAGTAAGATCCTGGGCTCAGCCACCTACTGTGGAATGTAACACATCTTTTAGTCGATGCAACACAGGTGAATGTGCCCACTTAACCAGTAGGGGGAGCTGTCTTCCCACCTGATTCCCAGGGAAGGGGAGGTTACAGGTGGGTACATTGTGGCATGGTTAAGGTGAATAGCAGGTAGTAAGGTTACTGGTGGGTAGGTGCTGGCATGGTTAAGGTGAATAGGTAATGTTTCATAGGTTACAGGTAAAATAGGCAACGGTGATTAAAAGTGAGTGTCAGCCCATACACAAAACTTGTGTACAGTTGGCAAAACTTTTGAAATTTGTGGTTATGTATAAAGAAACATATATAAAAACTGTTAACAGAGTTCCATAAATGTAAAAAAGTGAATAGTCTCCACTATAAAGGATGATGATGCTGATCCCTGATGAGGTGAAATGGACAGTATGGGTGAATAGGTGATGTAAAGGTTCTGTGGGAATAGCGGATGGTAAAGATATTAATGAATCACTGATGTTAATCAGAATAAGTAGATGTGTAGATGCCTTTCCCATTGCGTGGCGATAGGTATGGAGCAACCTGCCGGTAAAAGCAGCTGGATTAGGGTGTGAGTTGTGTCAGAGGGAAACGGTGCCAATGTTAGTTCATCACCTGGCAAATGACGAACATTGCCCTGAGGGAGTCTGTCCCAATAGTTTGGGATGACAGTTGAAAGGCATTTTTAAAATACAGTCTGCTTAATAATTCATTAAGGTTGCACATCATGCATGCTCAAACTTATGTTTCCATTCATTCATTCATTATCCTAACCCGCTTATCCTGAACAGGGTCGCCGGGGGGCTGGAGCCTATCCCAGCATACATTGGGCGAAAGGCAGGAACACACCCTGGACAGGTCGCCAGTCCATCGCAGGGCACACACACCGTTCACTCACACACTCACGCAAACCCACGCAAACACGGGGAGAACATGCAAACTCCACACAGAGAGGCCCCGGCTGACCGGGATTCGAACCCAGGACCTCCTTGCTGTGAGGTGGCAGTGCTACCCACTGCACCATCCATGGTGCCCTTATGTTTCCATGTCAAATCATATTAGAAATCAGCATTCTGATTCTATTATTAACATTTTCCTGGAAGCCTGATAGCATCAATGTAATGCCTCACAAAATTCCCATATATTCTACATTCTGGAAACACTCATTGCCCTCATAACAACATGGCATTAACTAATGTAGTTGTTAACATGAATTAATGATGGACAAATACATTAATTAACCATTATAAAATTAGCATTTTCATTAGTTAATGCATTTGCTAACAACTAACTAACACATTTGTTACATGATATCTATACATTAGCAAACCACAGAATTAACTTTTAATTAGTTAACCATCAACACATACATTAATACATTTTTAAAGCATAGCTACATGTACAAACAACCATCCCATTTTTTCTAAGAGGACTGTTGGAGATAAGCAGAACCTGAATGCACATTTGACTTGCTTATACAGAAAAACTAGTCGGCACACCAACGCATGTTGTGTCAGATATCGCAAGCCCCGACAATATTCAGTTACTGTGAAGTACCACTCCAGAATAAACATTATAATCGGAATTCTTCAGAAATTTCAAGATTCGGCACACACCTCTTTTGAATCCAATCTTGCTCAACCATCGATTAAAAAAAAAGACGGTTTCTCTGTTGTCTGTGAGAAGGGCATACTGCCCCCTTGTGGCGTTCATAGGAACTCTTAAAAGTTAACTGAACCAACTGACTCCGCTGTTGTTGGGAAATGTGAAATTTCGACATACACCTCTCCAAGGCTTACATGAACAGATCATGATTGTACAAGCTTGCATGTGAACTGCCAGCACATTCTTTAAAACATTAATAGCTTAATTAATACATTGTGAATGTGGTGGAGTTGTCTAAGCCTATAATCACTGTACTTTTCGCCTATGTTGATCATGCACAAATACAGTGTGAAAAGACCGGTAAAGAGGTTGGCCCTGTGATCACTGCACATGGGCTATCCTACCACTGCTATGCGGATGATACCCAACTCTTCATCTCGTTCCCACCATCTGATACACAGGGTTCTGCCCGTATCTCTGCTTGCCTGAGTGACATCCAGAGCTGGATGGATAACCACTATCTAAAGCTCAACCCAGGCAAGACTGAAATGATATTCATCCCTGCTAATACCTCTCCCCATCTGGATCTCTCCATTTCCCTCGGGGATACCACACTCACGCCATCACCCAGTGCAAGGAACCTCGGCGTGGTGATGGACAGCAGACTGTCCCTTTCCGAGAACATTGCGGTCACCCGGTCATGCAGGTTCTTCCTATACAACATACGGAGAATCCGCCCCTTTCTCACCCCCTACTCGACCCAGCTCCTGGTCCAAGCGATGGTTCTGTCCCGCCTGGACTACTGCAATTTCCTCTTGGCTGGCCTCCCAGCGTCCGCCATCAGACCCCTCCAACTTATCCAGAATGCAGCAGCTCGTCTGGTCTTCAACCTTCCCAAATACTCACACGTCACCCCCCTGCTTACTTCCCTCCATTGGCTGCCTGTCATGGCTCGCATCAAATTCAAAACATTGGTGCTAGCCTTCCAAGCAGGTAAGGGGTCTTCCCCAGTTTACCTACAAAAAATTACCTACACCCCTGCCAGACCTCTTCGTTCAGCCTCCACAGGCTGCTTGGCGCCTCCCCCTCTCCGAACCTCCACCTCACGCTCACGACTACTGTCTGTTCTGGCTCCACGGTGGTGGAACGAACTCCGCGTCGAGGTCAGAACTGTAGAATCTCTCCCCACCTTCAAGCGCAAACTGAAGACGCACCTCTTCAAGCAGCACCTCTCCCCATCCCTCCCTACCTCCCTGTGATCCTTAATTGTTGTCTTTGTGATTTACGTAGTGTTTCGGTATTTTTAGTTGGCTAGGTAAGCAGTATTTGGATAGTTAAGTTTGGTCACTTTTGCTTTGTTGTTTAAAAAAAAAAATATATATATATATATATATAGGCAGGCCCTGGTCCTTATCTTTGTTGTACGGGTAGCAATTGAAATTGTACTTCCCTCTAGGGTCTTTCAGCACACTTAGCCCTGGTTATGGGTATGCACTTTGTTGTACGTCGCTCTGGATAAGAGCATCTGCCAAATGCCAATAATGTAATGTAATGTAATGGTAGTCAGATGTATGTCCCAGAAGCTCTCTATCTTTGAGTATCATAATATGGACCGGATGTTCGTTCACACGCAGAACAGTAGCCATACATAACACAGGGAGACTGACACAATGTGATTTCACAGGAGAAATGTTTTATTGGTCGGTTTGGGGGACACAGAATGACAGAGCATGTGATAATGAAATGGTAAATGGTGATAATGAGGATGAGAAAAACCGTGTCTATGGGTTTGATCACACTGGCAGCATACATGCACAGACAAAAAGAAACAGCCACAGAAAGGCTTCCAGCATCTTCCACAGCAGGGGCGTCAAACTAAAATACAGGGGGCCAGAGTGTCTGTGAGGTTTGTGGTCTCCTTTCAATCAGTTAAAGCCTTGAGAACAAGGTGTCTGGATTCTTCAGCCAATCATTGACTTGAATTAACAACTTATGCCGAGAATATGTCGAAAAGCAGCAGACCCTCCAGTGTCACACCTGTGTTATACGATTCAATCCATATCATTGCTTTAGAACTGACTTGTGTACAGTCTGTGAGGCAATACTGTAGCATAGATGTGCTGAATAGCCTGTTTTCTTATTCTTAAGTGTTCTTACAAATCAAATGGAGTGAAAAGCAGAGAACTTGAACTGAACTCAAACACAAACATGGGAGGTTGCATTTTCCCTGTCTGTAGGTAGCAGTAGGTACAGACAGTGAAACTAACATTCAGACATTAATTACAGTTGAAAACTCTGACCTGTAGCAGGCCTACACTGTATGGTTACAGTACGTGGATGTATAACAGCTTAATATGAATTATTCTGATAAAGATGGTGGTATTTATCCAGCATTATGTCCGTTTGACTAACTTTGTTCAGTTGTTAAAAAATGCTATTTAGCATTGGATATCTTTTTGAAATGGTGATGTGAGCTAGCAAGCTCATTTGTATGGCAATGTCCTTGAAGTAACTGCATACTCAGCTAAACTACAGCAGCTAGCATTAAACTTTTGCTTGTCAGAAAGACAAAGAGCGGTAACTGCATTCGGCTAGCTATTTTACTGGCTAAGTGCTTTTCAGACGCAATTAATCAGTGGGGCCTTTTGGTAAATCTGTGAATGAGTGAAAATTGATTTGTTCTAACCATGACTATGAGGGGAACAGAATAGTCCTCACTCAGAGTCCTCCATGACATCCTCGATGACATCCGAGGACTCGGACACAACCTCTCCGTCCTTGGTCTCGATCATTTTAATGGTAATGCTCTTCTTGGTCTGGGTGAGAGAATTGTAATCGTCGCCGTCGACACCTCCGCCAATTCCCCGGCTAAGGCTGACACCGCCGCCCGTTCCCCGGCTAAGGCTGACACCGCTGCCCGTTCCGCTGCTAATGCTAACATTGCCGCCAGTCCCGCTGCTAATGCTAACATTGCCACTGCCAATGCCTCCCCCGTAGCCGCCCCCGTAGCCTCCCCCGTAGCTACTGCCTCCCCCGTAGCCACTGCCTCCCCCGTAGCCACTGCTGTAGGTGCTGTAGCTGGTCCTGGTGCTCTCCAAAGGAAAGGAGCTGTAATTTGCTGTAAGAGATTGACAGGAAAAGTCAGATAGAAAGATAATCAGGAAATGGCAAGCTGTGAAGAGTTATAGTGTGGAAGCAGTGACTCACGGGCATAGCTCTGTTTGGAGACGCTGATGCTCTTGATGCCACTGGCCAGCCTGTTAGAGAATGGACAGGACATGTTATGGTTAACATAGTTTGAAATGTATAATTAATCTACTCCCTTTAGATGTATCCCCTTTAAGGCACACAGGCATGCTGATATTTTTCCATGGGGTGCTGATAATAATAATAATAATAATAATAATAATAATTATTATTATTATTATTATTATTATTATTATTGATCTTATTATTATAGATCTTATTATTATAGATCTTATTATTATTGATCTTATTATTATTAATAAGATCAATAATAATAAGATCTATAATTGATTGATCTTATTAATAATAATAATATTATTATTATTATACTATTTACACAGCAGCTTTAAAGAGTTGCTCACCTCAGCCATAACTAATATGTATTACAAGCACAGCAGACATATTGCGCCAGAGTAAGCAAAACATGTCAATTGAAGTGGAAAAGGGGGGGATTTATTCAACTGAATAAATGTAATGACTGCATGTGGGATAATTGTTGAGGGAGTTGTAGTCCGCCTGAGGCTCACCTGTCCTCCTCTCCTTCCAGCAGCTTCCTGTAGGTGGCGATCTCGATGTCCAGGGCCAGCTTGACGTTCAGCAGGTCCTGGTACTCTCTAATCTGGCGGGCCATGTCCTGCTTAGCCCTGAACAGGGCGTCCTCCAGGTCATTGATGCGGAGCTTGGCGTCCCTCACCGCCATCTCCCCACGCTCCTCCGCCTCGGCGATCTGATTTTCCAGGTTGCCGCGCTGATTGGGGATGGAGACGTGACAACCACATAAAACCCTGGCCAAGAAACAGCGGCCTGTGCTACACCTGAATCACCGTGCTACACCATGCTGCAGGCTAGGGCTTAGGTAGTGGCCCCAGGAGCTATGGAAACTACTTACTTTGTGAGTAAGTGTGGCCTTTTTTTTTTTACCTGTCCCTTGACGAGTTCAATCTCGGACTGGATCCGCACGATCGCTCTGTTCAGGTCAGCAATCTCTCCCTTTGTGGATTTCAGGTCATCCCCATATCTGCTAGCAGAAGTCTGGATCTCCTCATACTGATCCAAAGAAAACAAACAGTAACAGACATCCTTCAGCCTTAAGAATATAAGGACATGATTATACATTTGTGATAATAACTCATTAAATAGATATGTGTGAAGTACCGTAACAACTGGGCTATCCTTTGTCACAGATGCACAGAGCTCAACGCTCGGCAGTGGTTAGCAGGAGTAAACCATTCTCCGAGTCAGAACCTCACCTTGGTCTTGTACCAGGACTCTGCCTCGGCGCGGCTGCGGTTGGCGATGTCCTCGTACTGGGAGCGCACTTCCGCCACGATGGAGTCCATGTCCAGCTTGCGGCTGTTGTCCATCTCCACCACCACAGAGGTGTCCTTCACCTGTGCCTGCAGCTCTCGCAGCTCCTGAGGATGAAGAGGGAAGAGCGCTTTCACCGGGTACCTTTCACTGGCCGGCCTGTAGCGTAGTGGTTAAAGTACACGACTGGGACCCGCAAGGTCGGCGGTTCGATCCCCGGTGTAGCCACAATAAGATCCACACAGCCGTTGGGCCCTTGAGCCCAACCCTGCGTTGCTCCAGGGGAGGACTGTCTCCTGCTTAGTCTAATCAACTGTACGTCGCTCTGGATAAGAGCGTCTGCCAAATGCCATTAATGTAATGTAATGGGTACTGGAGGGAACAGCTTGCTGCCTCTACTCATTTACAGACAACTGGTGAGCTACTGCTTCTGTGCGCCCTAAGCTTTGGAAATCATTGACAGGCAATATCAGAACTGCACAAACAATATCAGCCTTTAAGTACAGAGACTGATATTCATTTCTGTCCCCTGTAGGAGGCACACGTTTGTTCTTAATCTCAAGAGCCATATATTCTATGTTGTTGAAACATGTATTTTCACTGCAATGTTTTTTTAGTCCAAGACAAAATAAAATAAAAACATTTTTTTTCTAAGAGGTTTCAGGAGGTATATCATGCTGCAGCAAGTCTGCTTTTGAGACAGTGGGGGATTTCTGCCTGGTTTTGAGTGCTTTTGAAGGAGAAACGGTGATGAGGAGGACTGTGCGCCTCACCTCCTCATAGATGCTCCTCAGGAAGTTGAGCTCGTCCGAGAGGCCGTCCAGCTTGGCCTCCAACTCCACCTTCATCATGTAGGCCTCGTCCACATCCTGACCACAAAGGAACAGAGGTCACACTTTTACAGTGCAGGTAAAGGAGTCCTGCTTCTCTCCACTGGTGCCGACAGAATGTGGGAGGGGGTAAACAAATTGCCAACAGGGCGTGCAGAAGGGGATTAGCGCCGCTGACCTTTTTGATGACCACAAAGTCATTTTCACATTCTGTGCGCTTGTTGATCTCATCTTCGTACCTGCAGGGAAGGGAGGCAGGAACAGGTCAGCCGCCAAAATCAGACTTACTGGCTTCCAGACATAATGATTCATTTTCTGTTACTAATTCTACCATGACAATGTGTGGCCATTTCACCACTTGCAACCATTTTCATCAGCTGTGACATTTAAACAAAACTATTAAAATGAAACTAAATTTGTGTGCCTTTTTTCTATGTCTGACCATTTTGAAAAATGGCCTGCGAAGACAAGAAAGACCCTTTTTAAAGGTGATAAGCAGTGTCTTTTAAAAATGATTAATCGTTCAGTGAATATATTTTGGAGATTCACAGATTGAAAAAAATAAACCTAGTTCACCTGTAGTAAATAATTTGTATTCTTAACCAAATCTATATTCTTTATTTCCTTCCTGTATTTTTGTCTTTCTTTCCTGGTGAACACGCGCATATTCGCGTTTCAGCATGTCGTAGATGCATTATGCAACATTCACACTAGAGGGCGATCCTTCATCATGCAAGGCCAGGGGTGTCAGGGCGTGGCATTGCTTCCTTTTTTACTCCAGGCATGAAGGCCACCTGGAGTAGACCAGTAAATCATATAACTTGTAGCTTGTATGTCAATGTTTATTGCACTCCTGTGTTACAAGTGCCAACAAATTTCAGTGTCTGAAATTTCAGGTCTGGCAAGATTTTTTGTAAAGATCTGAGAAGACTCTAAAACTGGAGAAATCCATGTAAGTTTTATTGCTGTCTTTCAGGCATGAAGATGATTTATGGTTCCAATTAATTGTATCCTCTAATTCTTTTGTTCGGTTAGTTATATTTGTTCCACTTTAAGAAGCATCACTCAAAGCTGGCACAATAAAGCAGAACGCGACAATCAAATAAAACCTTTTTTTTTTAGGTTTTTCTTTTTTCTTTTTTTTACTCTATTTAGGTTTTTATACCATGTTGCACACTGGGTATTGGGAAGTTTGGGTATAGGGTTTTCCAGGTCTACTGAAGACCACATTCCACCACGTTAAGCTCAACACGTGAACCAGAAGGGACTCACTTATTCTTGAAGTCCTCTACGAGTCCCTGCATGTTGTCGAGGTCTGACTCCAGCTTCCCCTTGTCGTTGGACAGGCTGTCCAGCTGCCTGCGCAGGTTGGTGATGTAGGCCTCGAACATGGCGTCGATGTTGGAGCGGGTGGTGGTCTGGCCCTGGAGGAGGCCCCACTTGGTTTCCAGCATCTTGTTCTGCTGCTCCAGGTAGCGCACCTGTGGGGGAGATATATAGGAGGGCAGAAGAGGCATTAGGCTTTGTGTGTGTTACTATGGATCAATGGCCTAGCATGTTTACACAGAGAACACGCGTCCAAGTGTAGCTGTGGCCTAAACCTACCATTCATTTAGAGTGAAATTAGCACCATATCAAATGGCCACCTTTGATTTAACTCAACTATTCATGCAGACACAGTCTGCTGGCATGGCAACTTCTCATTGTACTTTTGCCAGCTGATATTTCCATAGAGTGCAATTTTTCAAAAGGCGGAAGTTGCAATCTTCAAACAGGATGCAAAAAGGCACACGTAGTTGGCAAGTGTCATGTGTTTAAACGGATACTGTTCAAAGGAAGCTAGTGAAGGGAATAAGGCAGTTACATTTTCCAGAGATACCATTGTGTGACTATGTTAAGATGGCAAAGGCGACGCAGTGATAAAACTAAAAGAATAATATGAAACAAAAGGGGTTGAATGAATTTAAGAAAAAAGAAAATGTTTGGGTAAGCGTAGTCATTTTTGAACCACTGGAAAACTATTATTTCGGTCCTGCAGAATTTAGAGGTGGGGGGGGGGGTTGGGGGGCGTGGCAGGGAGTGGAACAATGATCCCTTGATTCTCCTCTCGGCAAGTAAACTGAGAGTCACAGACCCTCAATCATCAGGAACATTACGTAACTGACTCTCTAACATCCCTCTGCCAGCCACTTTAAACATTAACCAGACAGACATATATTTCCCAGCTCAAGACTGGAGAAGGCAGTAAAAGTCTGTGTGTTTGAACTTATCTTATGGCTGCAGGATCGAGTCAATGGGGCATGTGCCCTTACAGAATGCAGTGGCATTTGGTCTCATGATAACTGTTTTCTAGGTTCAACAAGTGACCACAGCACATGGCTCAAGCCAAGTGCAGTGCAAGTAGATTTTATTCCTCATGAGTAACTGAAGGATATTGGCTCTGCCTGCTTAGTCATATACGAGTTGTACAGGTCAATAGAATTAAGTACATCTGAGAAAGATAAAAGCAGCCTTTTTTCTACATTTCAGAGATCCAGAAAGGCACAAGACCAGGCAGAGAGATTATGAAGAAGAGCACTGACCTTATCGATGAAGGAAGCAAATCTGTTGTTGAGGGTCTTGATCTGCTCCTTCTCTTGTGTGCGGACGACTTGGATGGAGGGGTCAATCTCCAGATTGAGGGGGGCCAGTAAGCTCTTGTTTATGGTGACAGCGGTGATGGGTGTAACAGCACCGAAACCCATGCCTGCGCCTGCACCCGCTCCTCCCCCCGCCCCCATCCCCATCCCCATCCCCAGCCCCATGCCACCTCCATAGGCCGCGGAGCTGGATATGTACCCGCCGCCAGCCCTGAAAGAAGCCCCCGAGCCCCTGCTGGCGCCCCCGAAGGAGCCCCCGCCGCTGTAGCCGCCGCCGCCGTAGCCCTGGCGCCCGGAGCCGGCGTAGGACAGGCTGCTGAAGTTTCGGGGGGCCGTCCCCGATGACACCACCGTGTAGCTGGTGGTCTTCTTTTTCATCGACATCTTGGCTCGCAGAGCTGGCCTACGAAGAGGGTGAGTACGAGAGTCAGGGAGGCCGGTGTTCTATATTAGAGGGACTCAACACAGACTGAGTGTTGGCCTCTGTCCCACTTTTATGAGCCTCCCAGAGGCAGGGAGGAGCCGGGTCGTGCTGACGGCTCTGGATTGGCCGAGAGGAACAGTGGGCAGGACGGAGCTGTGGAGCCCTCCCCTCTTGAGAGGCTGTGAGGCACCTGGTCGAATAATCTCTGGCCTCTCAAAAATCCCCCTGCTTTTGCCCTGCAGACCAGGTTTTTAAAGCTTTTTTAGCCATATGGAATGAGTGTGGAAGTTACCAGTCTAGTTATGGAACTGCTTTTTTTCTTTCATCAGATTTCAGCATATATTGTTGTTTAAGTAAAATGCTCATAATTTGTATTGTGAATATATTCTGGTTCGAGGTGGCCACATTGACACCGACACAGAAGCCAGGTATGAAATGCAATAACCAAGAAAATGTTGGATAGCACAAACAATGTTATAAGAAAATAAAAAAGAAAAGGTAAAGCATTGGTACAGTATGTACTATATTTCATACACAAGCTGTGTAGGAAATAGCTTTTTATAAAATAATCAAAATAATTAATATTAGCTGCAAGCAATGCATTTTGGGCCTACAATTAATGTATGTTCGCAGTGCTGCTATGGGGAGATATACTTGGAGATTACATAAGTATTAAAGCACCCAGGGTAGTAGAAAAATTATGTGTAGCAAGTGTACTTCTAGGAGAAGCACCAGAAACCAAAGTTGCAGAATATACAAACAGAAAATACACTTACATTTGCAGCAATTACATGAAGGAGTTTTTAACATTGTTTTGATAATATTTCTATATTTATATTTAAATGTATGATATTTAGCAAAAGCATCTGCAAGCACCAGGACAGTATAAAAAGCAACACTACAGATATTCAGTGCATACTGCATGAACAGCACTGCATACGAGCCCAATATATTGAATTGAACTCCATACCCTGGAACGTGTTGCTTAGGGATATCGCCTCATGGGGAAACATGGGGTGTGTTTCCTGCACACTCCTTATCAGGCAGTCGGGCAGTGAGCCTTCCGCAGAATTCTGCCCCTTCGGCTGCATTTTCTCTCAGTGAGTCATCCCTCAGACTAAGCTTTCCATCCTTCCCCTCTCCCTACGAGACCGCCGGCCTTTGTTACTCCGCATGATGGAAATGGTGATTAACCTTTATTACTTTACCAACTTCTCCCCCCAGCTTGTTTTGTCAAAGTGGTTTGGGGGCTTCATAACCATATTTCCTGTGGGAAGGATTGGGCTTGCCAGCGGCATTTATGACTGGACTGAGAAATCAGTTTGTAACCAGTTGAACAAAATGGGTGTTGGAGAAACTTAGTCTTACACAGAAAGAGTCCAAGAGTTTCACCTTTTTAAAATAAATTAAGTCTAATTGAAAACATGTTTGGAGAACAGTACAGTCTTTAATGACTTTTTCCCTTTGTGTTTAGCATTCTTCCTCAGTGGGAGCCATTTTGAGTTAATGTATGGTTGTAATGTATGGTCATTCATGAGCATACTTTAGACAGAGACCCTTTGTGCTTGCATCTGAAACACAGGAGCAACACGCAGCATAATGGACCAAATATATTTTGCAAAAATGTATCAAATCTGGCCAGCTCACACTGCACTGCTAGAATTTATTTTACTGGATCACATAAAAGTGCATTTATACAATCAAGTACAATAAAAGTGAATAACATTAATGGAATACAGTTACATTTGCACAAATTGGACTGCAAATTTTGAGAGACATTTGTCCTCATGTGTCAATGCAAAGGAAACACATGCAGTATGGCTTATTATTATTATAACAATTTGACATCAAAGTAAATAATAGAAAAAAATCTAAGTAATTCGTAAAATAAACTATAACTGTAAGGGGAACATGTAGCCATGGCAATGCTTGAAACCCCTTTGGGTTTTTTTCACCACACTATATTTCTCACTCAATCCCCCTTGAGTGAGACAGCTCAAAAAAGCTATTAAACAACATTCCTCAGTTATCAGCAGATTGAAGAACAAACTCAGCTTTTCTCTTTCAATTGAGCTGTTGCTTCTTCAGTCATTTTAGTCTTACCCAATAACGCTTTCAGTCCCAAGTCCAATATGAAGTGGCTTGACCCAAATCCAAAGGAGTTTTGGCTTTGGTTGAGAAAAATTGAGAACATTGAGACAATTTAGTAGGGTTTTAATACGGGAATAAAACGATAGTATAGCAGTCATATTGATTGGTTAAAAAGGTATAAGGTCTGAAAGGGTTAACTGACTCACTGAACGCACGGTAACCTACAGTCAGTCAGTGTGTGCAACCTGTATTGGTTTAATGCCCAAACAGTTTAGGAAAGAAAAGGTAATCTTTGACCAATGACAGATATTCTGCATGCCTACGTTTGACAGGAGAGGCATTGTGATTGATATCTTTACTATGCTGTGGAGCTGTGTACAAAAGGACCCCTGAACCTTGGACACTGTGGGTGCGTTACTGAAACATGCTACTACATGTTGTCTAAGGTCTGTGGCTGTAAAGGTGTATCTGTTTGTGTCTGCCTATGTACATACTATGCATGTGAAACCTTAAAGATTATTGTAGATTTCTGCTTTATGTTTGTGGCTTGAGGTGTGTTTGTGAAAGAGGGTGCTCTTATACAGTACTCTTATTGCAAATTAAATTTAACTTTGCATATTAAATTACAGTAATCTTTTTTTTTTTTAAAACACCTAATTTTAACACCATGTTAATTTCAATTAGTAAATTTACTTATGTCGGCTAATTTCAGCCCCCTTAACAACCATTTGATTTTGCACAACTCAAAACTAACGACAGCTGCTCCCCCTTGAAAATGGCTTTGCCGAATAGGCAGTCAGAACACTGATGCTCACAGATAACAGCAAATACCATTTCTGGGGGGGTGTGGCCATCTCCAAATACCAGTTCAATGCCAGGAAAAATATGGTAATCCCCATCGGATCCTATGCTGGCCCTGAAGATTTCAGTGAATAGTAACAATGCCTTACCACACCCAAGCTTCCAGGGCCACAACGAAATGCTATATATAACACTTGATTGCTTTCCCAGTGAGAGAAAATGTTGCCATGGTTTTAACGCTTGTTTTGGAGTGTAAAAATCAAACACAGACACATTGTTTTAACTAGCCTATCTAGTGGTCTGTCAAACCCTGCCAAAAAGTGTATATATGTGCATAGCATATTACATTACATTACATTACATTAATGGCATTTGGCAGACGCTCTTATCCAGAGCGACGTACAACAAAGTGTGTTTGTGTGTGGTGTCATTATGATGCAGGGGCTTGATTGAGAATGGTGGCACACCATTCTCAGAAAAAAACAGTTTATGTGAAAATTGCTGGTTCAGGCTATACATCAGTTTCACTTGTCATATGATGTTTGTTTATACTGAGGACGAATTATAGAGCAAGATCTTAGAGTGGGTAAGATTTTTTCTCTTTTACAGCCCATCACCCACCATAAACAATGGGAAATAGGTGAGAGAGTAAATATCCCCAACAGTGAAAAATGCAATGCCTATTATTTATTATTCATATTATATGGGAGAAACTGTCCAGAAATAAACATTCTTCACAGATTTTTCCCCTTTGGGAGAGTGGCTAGACGACCTCTTCTGAGATAGGCCAACAATAAGTCACAACTGGAAAAAAAAGGAAAAGGAAATTGGAAACATACGCTCACTGAGCACTTTATTAGGTACATGCAATTATCTTATCAGCCAATCATGTGGCAGCATTGCAATGCATAAAATCATGCAGAAACGGGTCAGAAGCTTCAGTTAATGTCCACATCAACCATCAGAATGGGGGAAAAATGTGATCTAAGTGACTGACTTTGTGGAATGCTTGTTGGTGCCAGACAAGGTGGTTTGAGTACCTCCAAAACTGCTGATCTCCTGGGATTTTCACACACAACAGTTTCTAGAGTTTGCAGAGAATGGTGCGAAAAGCAACCAGTGAGCAGCAGTTCAGCGGGCAAAAACGCCTTGTTAATGAGAGTGGTCTGAGGAGAATGGTCATGTCAAAGCTGACAGGAAGGTGACAGTAACACAAATAACCACATATCACAACAGTGGAGAAGAGCATCTCTGAACAACACGTCAAACCTCTAAGTGGACAAGCTACAGCAGCAGAGGACGTATGTCTAAAAAAGAAGTAAAAAAAAAACCTAATAATTGTATTCATGATCCCCCCAGGTCCTACCCCCAATCATGGCAGGCAGTGCATTCATTTAAAAGGTTTGTCATGAGAGTGCCTCTTTAGAAAAGGAGACTGCCTGTGGAATTTCTCTCACCTTCTTGAAAAAACAAAGCTTTAAAAATAAATTAACACCAGGGTCTTAAAAGTAACATGACTCACTGACCAATTTTGAATAAATAAAAATCACCCTGAAAAATGCAGGTTATGTGTGATGGATACTCTTAGTTTTATTCATAGTATCCATTACACATAAACTGCATAAAACTAAGAGTTTTAATACCTTACGAAGAGTATCATCTTAAATCACAGTATTCGGCTACGTGTAAAGCTCACTATCACAACTGATTCAATGGAAGGGAGAAAAAAACAGAATGGTTGGCACTGGCTTGAATAAAATAAAACGTATTTGGCTCCGGCACATTGGAAAAGCTGTAACTATATAGCAGTTGCATTGACCCACCCTCCGCACTTGCTGCCAACAGGTACTTTACAACAAGATGATTAAAGCCAGTGACTTTTACTGTATGCCTGACTCACCAACTGGCTGATTGCCGGCAGCTGTGTCCACTTTCAGCAGGGAAGTGTCAGGAACCGAGACAGAGGTACCAAACACCGACTCAGGGAATCCGCCAAAGTACGAAATCTAGAAATATAGTACGATACAGAACTGGTCGTTTGGCACCGGCTAAAGAGCTGCTGGCCCATAGAGAATCCTACCGGTAACCAGCCAGATAATTTCCTCATGTCGGCAGAGAAGGGAAAATGAAGACCAAATAAGGCGCCCAAAAGTCTGCTGGTTTCAATTATGGCTTGTTCATTCTGTCAGGAACCGGGACAGAGGAACCAAACTCTCAAAAGCTTTATTCACAGTGGCCAGACCAAGAACGTAATTCAGAAACAGGCAATGGTTGAAATCCAGGCAGACAGTTACATCCAAGGGATTCAGTAGTGTAGTGTGATAGACAGGCAGAGTTAAAAAACCGGTAGACAGTCCAAGCAAGTGAAGGAACAAATACAAAATCCAAAGATTTTGAGATGCAGAGTCCAAAGCCAGGCAGAGATAAAAAAACAGAGATGGGTATTGCAGCAGACACGGTGCAGGGGCTGGAGATGAGGCCTTAGATTGCGCCGGGGCAGGGGATTGGGATAGAGCCTGAGACAAATGCGGAGACCCAGGAGGGAGCTGACGACGGCGCCCTGGACGGGGCCTGGAAACGTGTTTGGGTCAGGGCCTTGAACAGAGCCTGGGTCGGTGCTGGAGCAGGGACCTGGAACGGATCCAGGGACCGAAATCGGATCGGTGCCAAGGACGGAACCAGGGACGAAGCTTGGGATGGCGTCATGGAAGAGGATGGAGACGGTGCAGGGACAGACGCCGGGGGAGAGTCCATGGACAGAGTGTGAAAAGGGCCGATGGCTGATCGTGAAGAAGGGGACGAGGCCGTGGACAGAGTGTGAAAAGGGCCGATGGCTGATCGTGTCAGGGAGGCCTGAGGAAGGGGATGAGGCCGTGGGCGAAGGTTAAGGTAGTACCGGAGTCGGAGACATAGAAGGCGCCGGAAGTACTACCAAGGATGGTGCATGGACTGACGAGTGGATAGTTCTGAGAGGGGTCTGGAACAGGAATCTGGGGTGAAACAAAAGACTGGGCCTGGGTCCAGGGTCCATGCTGGAGAAAGAGCCTGGGGTACAACTGGAACCTGGGCCTGGGGTGACAAGAGGTCAGGACCCGAGGGAGCACTGGAACCTGGGTCTGGAGCCGCCCGGGGAACAGAGGTCAAAGGGGTGCCAGAGAGGTGCTTTACAGGAGCGACACCGGAGACCGGGTCTGGGGAGGTGCTGGAGACTGAATCAGGGACAGAACCAGAAAACTGGGCCTGGTGTGGTCCTGTGGTCTGGGATGAAGCAAGAGACTGGACCCAGGACAGAACTGGAAGCTGGACGTGGCGTGGTTCTGGGAGCCAGGTCTGGGGTAAAGCAGGAGATTGAACACAGGACGGAACAGGAAGCTGGGTGTGGCGCAGCAGGGGTTATGGGTCTGGCACAAAGCAGGAGACCGGACCTTTCGCAGCACTGGGAACTGGGTCCGGGGTGAAGGAGTAGACCGGTCCTGGGAAGGGACTGTAAGTTGGACCCGAGGTGGAGCAGGAGATGGGATCTGGGCTGGAACGCTGGAGCATTGTGCCAAGACTGGGCTGACGGAGCGCGGATCACAGAGAAAGTCCTTTGGCCCGCCAAACTTACAACCAATTAAGTCGAAACTCAACTCTTATCAAAACTTATCGATGGCCAAATCGATAACCCCTTGCAGAATCTGAGGGAGATCAACTAATCCCCATGTATCAATATGGGAGATCCCCATGTATTCTCTTGGAGAGTCTGTTATAAAACAAGTCAGAGGGCAGTGGTATTGAATTCAGTTCAGGGTCCGCCAAAGTACGAAATCTAGTTCTGTAACAAATTCCATTTAGCCGCCAAACACGTCTATGGTGAGTATGGCCCACTGTAAGTTACCAGTTATAGGGAGAAGGCTGATGAAAAACATCCTTTTTTGTAAACTGAGTCCTCTGCCAGACTTGTGACATGTGGATGGGAACTTCTTTGTTCCCTTGCTTCATTTAACATGTGTCTGTTTAGAATAGATAAAATCCAGCATATTATTAGAAAAACCTGGAAAAGGTAAAAGGTTAGTAAATGAGTGTCATTTTTTATGAAATGTATGAACAACTTGTACTGGACCTTCACAACCTGAGTGGGTGGAAACGGTGGAATGACTAATATCTTGCACCAATATAACCATTTAGCAAATAGAAGTAAAAAGAGGAACCACTGAAGACTCTAGAGTATGTGAAATACCTGAGCGAATAGCCTGGGTCAGGCTTTGCACAGTCATGCCTGAGCATAGTGTGCTTTTTCACCTTCAGCCAGAGGCCGAGCGGGGGGGAACACCAGGCCTTTTGTCCTGGCCTTTTGGAGCACTGAGGAGCAGGCATTAGGTTTGTCCGAAAAAAGCCTGCAGGTATGACCAACCGGGAAAGGAATGCGCTCTGATCTACAGCCAGTCGGGGAGGGGTTGGGAGGAGACGGAGAGAAATTCATTACTGTGGAGAAGAAGCAGGCCCAAAGACGGAGAAGAGTCAGTTATGAAATTTACAGGATGTATACATCGACGAATGCAGGCTTTAGTCCAATGTTTAGCTTTACTCGTTCCTCACTGTTGGGCTTCCCGCTGCATGATAGCATTGTTACATCAGCAGGACAAATATTCATGGAAAGAATGACTATGGTCCTATTTCTATAAGTTCATAATCTTTGTGTTCACACAGCACAATGTTTATTTTTTCAAAAGAATGTTTTCTGTTTATGCAGGCCTTGGTTTGCTATTGTAAAGGTGTTCCTGCAACCTGAGATGGTTTAGACATTATGTAACGCTTCTGGGATGTGGTATTAGCAGTACGTTCATATTAGAAGTGTATGAGAGAGAGAGTGAAGTGTGAGTGTGCATGTGGGTGTTTAAAAGAGTGAGAGAGAGAGTGGGTGAGTGCATGTGGGTGTTTAAAAGAGTGAGAGAGAGAGTGGGTGAGCACAAGTGGGTGTTTAAAAGAGTGAGAGAGAGAGTGGGTGAGCGCATGTGGGTGTTTAAAAGAGTGAGAGAGAGAGTGGGTGAGTGCATGTGGGTGTTTAAAAGAGTGAGAGAGAGAGTGGGTGAGTGCATGTGGGTGTTTAAAAGAGTGAGAGAGAGAGTGGGTGAGTGCATGTGGGTGTTTAAAAGAGTGAGAGAGAGAGTGGGTGAGTGCATGTGGGTGTTTAAAAGAGTGAGAGAGAGAGTGGGTGAGCGCATGTGGGTGTTTAAAAGAGTGAGAGAGAGAGTGGGTGAGCGCATGTGGGTGTTTAAAAGAGTGAGAGAGAGAGTGGGTGAGCGCATGTGGGTGTTTAAAAGAGTGAGAGAGAGAGTGGGTGAGTGCATGTGGGTGTTTAAAAGAGTGAGAGAGAGAGTGGGTGAGTGCATGTGGGTGTTTAAAAGAGTGAGAGAGAGAGTGGGTGAGTGCATGTGGGTGTTTAAAAGAGTGAGAGAGAGAGTGGGTGAGCACAAGTGGGTGTTTAAAAGAGTGAGAGAGAGAGTGGGTGAGCGCATGTGGGTGTTTAAAAGAGTGAGAGAGAGAGTGGGTGAGCGCATGTGGGTGTTTAAAAGAGTGAGAGAGAGAGTGGGTGAGTGCATGTGGGTGTTTAAAAGAGTGAGAGAGAGAGTGGGTGAGTGCATGTGGGTGTTTAAAAGAGTGAGAGAGAGAGTGGGTGAGTGCATGTGGGTGTTTAAAAGAGTGAGAGAGAGAGTGGGTGAGTGCATGTGGGTGTTTAAAAGAGTGAGAGAGAGAGTGGGTGAGTGCATGTGTGCACATGAGAGTGAATGTGAGAGTGAGGGGATGGGAGGAGCAGAGGGAAGGATGGGGGAGGGCAGCGAGGTGGGTTTTTTTTTTTCTCCACCGAAAGAATGCGTGACACGCCTGCCCTGAACTGCAGCCCATGTTCTTCTTTCTCAGAAAATATTTCAAATGTTCAGAAAAGCAGATGGAGGGTATTAGAGATGCAAGGTTTCAGGATCCTGTCAGAAAGAGCCAGGGTTGAACCCGTGGCAGCGCAGAGCAATGAAGGTCTCCTCTGCTGATGAAACATCAGTCAATGCGGGCTACTGTGTCAGGTACTGAGCGTTAACCACCCTTTACCGGATAATTTAACCAAGCAGTCGCAAACAATATACACAATGAAATACATACTTTTATAAACATCAAATCATTTAGAATTCTAATCAAATGCTAAAAATCTGGACATTTTCTCCAAAGGAACACATGTTCAGTGGCACAAGTTTCTTTCTTAAAACTTATGAAGTCGTGATCTGTGCTCTAAATGCACTTCTGAAAGTCCAGCCCACTTCTTAACTAATGGCGGTGAGAGAAAGAAAGAGGACGGAAAACAAAAGTGTCCAGACTATACCTGGCCGATACACCTGCTTCTACTGAGCCTGCACACCAGCCAACAACTAACTCACGCCCTCTACTGGCCCATAGAGGGCCCTGAAAGGTGAAGAGCTGTGTATTCCTACTGCTTGTTCTAAAAACGTAAGTCAGAAATGTGAATATCATACATAAAACAAACTGAGAAGTAAAATAAATGGCCCTCCATATTCCACAGACCCAATATACCAGTAGTGTTATAATGTGCCAGTCATCTCAACCCTTTGAAGAGTAGGTTTCTTGGAATGTTATTTATTAATTTTTATTCTAAGGGAAAAGGTTTATTCATAGGAACAGCAGTTGTCGGGAATACATGAAATGTATTCTGGATTCAGCAGTCAGTCTAAACTCTAAACCTTTGCAGTGACTACTTGTTATACCTTTCTAAGCCTTGATCAGGAATGATACACTACACGATAGAAAAGAAGTAGTGGATCGGCGACACCGATCAAATAGACTGTAGGGTCACCCTGTGGTGATTGAATTAGCATGTCTGTAGACTTGAGTAGATACTAGTATCTTACTCCCAGACACTCTTCTACCATTAAGCAGCATGCACAAACTGTATTGTAACTGTGCTACGGTCAAGGGAATGTGTGGCATGCAGAGACAGATATACTGTATACACTCAGTGAGCACTTTATTAGGTATTTATTAAACTTATCTTTTTAATATTTGTCTTCTGCTGCTGTAGCCTGTCCACTTAGAGGATTGACACACCATTCTCAGCAAACTCTAGAGACTGCTGTGCTTGAAAATCACAGGAGATCAGCAGTTTCTGAGATACTCAAACCACCCTGTCTGGCACCAACAATCATTCCAAGGTCAAAGTGACTTAGATTACATTTCTTCCCCATTCAGACATTTGGTCTGAACAACAGCTGAACCTCTTGACCATCTATGCATGCTTTTATGCATTTAGTTGCTGCCACGTGATTGGCTGATGAAATATTTGCATTAACAAGCTGGTGTACACATCAACCAAATAAATTGCTCACTGAGTATATCTTACAGGGTTAAGATTTAAGAGTGGAACTGGAAGTCCCAGGTGGCCCTCCCCTGAGAAATTATGGCAGTGCCTGTTCTTTTGAGGACAGCTGACTCTGCTCACCTACATGAACCATCATCAGCATTAGTCAAACAAGCTTTTCTCTACTGTCAGCTTTGTACTGGACACAAATGTTTTACAAAAGATGACAGCTCTACAAAGGATCAGAACCATTTTAGGCACTCCATTTCAATGCTCCATCTCATGTCGAGATCGCCCAAGAAAAACAAGAGAATATAGCAGGGCTTCAACCATAGTCCATTTAAAAAAAGGAGAAGCAAGAAAAGCTAAATGAATGTCCAGGACCAAAGGAGTATACTTCTATTTTAAATATAA
The DNA here is from genome assembly GCF_963514075.1 of Conger conger. NCBI lineage: Eukaryota > Metazoa > Chordata > Actinopteri > Anguilliformes > Congridae > Conger > Conger conger. The sequence continues at coordinate 30,483,716 of NC_083773.1, read as the reverse complement.
CCAACATTTAACATCAAATATAGTGCCAATACATAGCACCATAAACTACAGTAGACAGAGCATAGTAAGTATGCTTTGCCTAGCATTTAATCATTGACATATTTTGGATATAAACGAATGCTCCAAGGCTAGGTGTGAAGAATTTGTTTTGCTTTTATCTTCACGTTCATTGTTTCGGTTTGTCCTTCTGACCTTCTCTCAGCTCCTTGGCCTCTTTCTGGTCGTGTTTGTGTAAACAAAGCCACATTTTTGTCTCTGCACAAAAGGGGAGATATGCCGCAAGGCTATGGTAACACATTCAACTTGGGTTCCAAGGTTGAGGAGTATGCACTTTAACAGGGAAGGGTGGGTTTTACGAAAAGAGCAGGAAGAAGGACTTGTGATGTCTTTGGACTGCAGCCAGGTTTTCTGCATGCACCAGTACTCTAGGTCAGCTCCACTGGAGACAAAAGGTCACTGCTGGAAAGACAAAGAACAGCTGCAGTCAAGCTGATTTTCCCACACATACAGTATGCATGCACACACACACATACAGTATGCACACACACATACAGACACACACACACATACAGACATGCACACATGAGGATACACAGATACACATGCATGATTATGGATGTGCTCACAGACACACACTCACACACACACCACACACATACAGACATGCACACGAGGATACACAGATACACATGCATGATTATGGATTTACATTTACAGCTCTGTATGAATGCCTGTTCCTAACTAATCAAAAAAGATTCACAATCAGTTCCCAAGTAAAGTCACGCAACCGTGATAACCAAAACTTGAGCAATGTTAACCTACGCTTTACTTTATGTAAAGTAAACATGGATAATGTAGAAAAAAACAATTAAGCTTTCAGTGTTTTTAAGATGATACCCAAATTGAAAGAAACATATTTAAAAGATTAGTGCAAGAATTTGAATTTAATCCCGAAAGGCTGATTAGGACCCACCATTACAGTAATAAACCCTTGGTTATCATATTTCCTGTTCTTTTCTTTTTGCTTTTGGACAGATTGAGGGTGGGGTTACACAGGGAAAGTTCTACCTGTTGGTGTTGCAAATTCCCCTGGGACTAGTGTGTGTATTGTATTTTCGCAAAGAGAGAACAGAATATATGTGAGGGATGGCAGAGTTTCTGCAGATAGCACAGGTTCAATGAAAGGCTCATAGCCGAGCGGCCATCTTCTGCAGGCTGTCGGTGTGTAAACCTCATGCATCTGGCCAGGGGGACGGTGACTGTGTGGGTGTGGTGGAACGCTCTCAGCAGTGAAAAAGGGTGGGGTTCCCCTCTTCCCCCCAGCCTCCCACACGGCCAATGACACCATTCACCTCAGGGGCACGGGGACGGGGGAAAAGGGTGCAGCTCTGAAACACTAGATTTATGTGAAGATCGGATTGGTGTGACACACCACAGCTGCCTGGACCCACATGTTCTGAGAGTTGTTGTCCTTCAACACACATAGTAGTGTTTCTTTGTTATTAAAGGAATACATACATACATTATGGTCATCCATCACAAATGGAATTTTAGTGATCATAAAGGTGTGTAATTCTCAAGAATCAGGGATCAGAGCAATTCATTTGGCACAAAACACCATCAGGTCCGGTAGTGATAAGAAAACACTGTGCATGCTAGTAATGGGCCGCCTTGCCTTCCCCCTTATCTCACTGGAATGCAGCAGGCAGTGTCAGATTTCCACCCAGAAACAAGAGAGAAAGAGGGCAGAAAAAGAGAGATTTGAGACTGGGTATTGCCCTTTGTGTGTTTCTGCTGGGAGTGTTCCAAATCACAGTGGAATTGCACGTTTTGTTCTACAGAAATCTGTGCACTACAGAAATTATATATTATATGTCTTCTGAAACATATATCATTTCATTCATAAATGGGTTGTATGTTTGGTTAATAATTGGACAACCACAAATTGTCTAACTTTTGAGAGCCTGGCTCATTGTCTTATTACAGGCCTATGGGACAGCTAACATGCTGCTGTCCCATCTGCCATTGTGAAGACGTATATGGGAAAATGCATATTTTTAAACTATATTATGCTTTGAAATAATTATATCTAGCATGCCTAATGATTCACAATCCCTATCTAAAAATTGGAGAGGACTACTGCTTTCTAAAGGTCTTCAAGAAGTAGCATAGCAAAGACTCAAGTTTCTCTAAAACAAGACCAAAAGTATACATTATTTGGATGATGTTGCTAAAAGAAAAATGTCTACATTTAGGTTTAAAAAAACATTCTCCATTTTCAGATTCTAAGCCAGGTACATACAGGCACATTTCATTGCATTTTACTGCCAGGGGGACTTTGTCCTTGTACTATTTGTTCTTGTTAAGTCAATTAGTAATGGATGAGTCAGTGTTCCAATATGCTTGTCATTGTACTATATTTACTGTAGTTACAGAGTGAAAATAAGTAGTTTGAATGTGGGTACAGACATAAAGATAATGTAATGTAACATAAAAATTAGCCACCATTATCTGCTGCATCTTTCCCACCCTTTCTTTTTCTTTTATTCATATCCATTATTTTTCCCCTTTGTACGTATGGTCAACTCCCTCTGTAATGTGAACTGACATACAGTAAGCTACAGGAGCAGCCAACACAAAAGTTTCTTAAACTTTTTTTTGTTCTTCTCAAAAATGATACATCACAGCATGGTTACGATGATCTGCCCAGCACATGAGAAACCAGAGCCGACAGTACAACAGTACATTATATGGACACGCACACAAAGGCAGGAAGGGCTGTCAGGCAGAGTGTGAGGAAGGGAAGGGGGGGAGGGGAGCGAGAGAGGAGGGGTCATGTGGGTGGGGCCTCGGAGGCCGGTGAGGTGGACCGAGAAACCAAGTACAAAAACTCTGCCTCTCTTTCTCTCTCCGTCTCCCTCCGCTTCAGCGTTCCAGCGATCCACAGCCGACCTCTTTTCCATTGCCTCAGCAGCCCTAACGGACAACATGAGTTTCAGGTCCTACTCCATGCAAACCAGTGCCATGCCATCCGGCAACATCACCATCAACCGCTCCGGGTATACCCCCACCCACCGGGCGGCCAGCACCTACGGCGGGGCGGGGGGCTACGGGACCAGGATCTCCTCCGCCTCCTACTCGGGCGTGCGCAGCTCTGCGGCTCCCGGGGCCTCCTTCTCCTCCTTCCAGATGAGCGGCGGTGGTGGTGGGGCCGCCGGGCTGGGCGCGGGGGCCGGAGCCGCGGGCATGGGCCTCAGCGCCGGAGGGGGCGGCGGGGCGATCCTGGGCAACGAGAAGGGCGCCATGCAGAACCTGAACGACCGGCTGGCTTCCTACCTGGAGACGGTGCGCAGCCTGGAGCAGGCCAACATGAAGCTGGAGGTGCAGATCCGCGAGGCCATGGAGAAGGGGGGCCCCGACGCCCACGACCACGACCGCTACAGGGATGTCCTGGAAGACCTGCGCAAACAGGTGTGTGTGTATGTGCGTGGGTGAGGGAGGGAGGGAGGGAGGGAGGGAGAGTGTGTGTGAAAGAGAGAGAGTGAGAGAGAGAGTGTGTAAGAGAGTGTGTGAGAGAGAGAGGGAGCGAGAGAATAGAGAGAGGGAGAGAGAAGAGAGGGAGAGAGAGAAGAGAGGGAGAGAGAGAAAGAGGGAGAGAGAGAGACGGGGGAGAGGGGGAGAGAGACTGACTTAGGAATTTGCAAAATGTTGATGATAATATTTCCTTTTATTGAGACTGGTTTATGAAAATGTACCAATTCACTATACCGGCTAATTATTCAACGAACATTTTTGGCAGAGTGCCATTACTTAAGCTACAATGAGTGGTAATTACAAAATGACACAACCATGAAAGGTAGTTTATTGGTTTATATTATTTTATTGGTCTTATGGGTGTTATAATTGTCACTTTGTGACTCTGTCTGTGAAAGGTGCTATATAAATAAAATGTACTTACTTACTTACTTACAAGAAGTCAGGGTGTGGAAAAATAAAGTAACTGTTTAAATAAAGCCTTGCACTTCTCATTGGGTTTTTGAATCTTCATATGTGTGCATTGTGTGAGACTTTTTTTTTTCTCCCATGGTTACCTAACGTCATACCTCCATCTCTGGGAAACTGCCCGGGCAATTGTTTGAGGTGCACAATGGGAAACATTAGCTCTTAAAATGGCCTCTTGAAAGCAAAGTAAGACCGTATTAACAGGCCTACACAAATTTGACTATTTTTAAAACATTCATGAATACATTATTTATGGCAGATTATAATCTGTGCGGGCCCCTTCTCTACCAGTAGAATGTGTGTATGGAAATTGAATGCAAAGCAATGCTTTGCAATGGAAAAAGTGAATGAGTTTCACCCAGTGGCTCCAGGCCTCACAGATGGGTGGGGCAGATGTATGACTTGGGACATATCAGATTAGAAAATTCCAGCAGGATACATCATTTAAGGCTTATGTTTCATCAGTTTCAATGTCATGGTATCATATTAAATCAATTAAAAATATATTGAAATGCTTTACAGTACTGAAGGAATGCATCGTTTTCCACTCCTCAGTCTAAACAAAAAAATGAAGTATTTCATAAATATTTTGAAGATGTTTGATTATGTGTTGGCCTGCACGTATGTCTGCATTTCAATTTATGTAACTTTCCTAACAGTTATATAAAGGTGAACTGGAATTTGGATGATCTATTTTCGGAGCTAAATTAATAGATAATCTATTTTGTCCTGTAATCGTATAGCTTTACATGACTGTACATTGTAGAATAGCTTTTAGCTGCAGGGACAGAAGCATCCATATATAAAGAATAAAACATTTGGTTTTAAAAATTCTTCCCCACAGTCTGCCGACTTTTTAATCTGGGTTGGAGACCTAAAATTGAACACAGATGCTCTGCATGATTACAAAATTACTGTGTCTGTGGATATACAGTAGATTCATTATAACATTCAAACATCTGTTTTCTGTTTCTTCTTTTGCAAAAGCAGAAATGCTTTGTATGATTGTGAAATGACTGTGTCTGTGGATATACACTGGATTCATTTTAACATTCAAACATCTGTTTTCTGTTTCTGTTTTTGCGAATGCCGATTCCTCTGTACTTCACAGGCCCACACTATTCCGGTAGTTTCCATGGTTTTGAGCCAGGACGTGATTCATTAACGAGTGCATAGTTTGGAAAGGAAAACATTTCTCATGAGTGGAGAGGCAGGAAGCGCAGCCCAGCCCAGCCTCTGTAGCTCAGTTTTTCCAAGCATCTCTGACCACTAGGCAAAGCAAACACTTTTAGCCCATTCTGGCCTGACCACAAAAAAATGGGTTGGCTTCCACACTGGAAAAAAACAATCTCAAAAAGTATTTTTATCTTAAAATCATATGCCTACTACTTTTGCTAAATACTTAGCTACATTTCTTGCCGATGAGGAGTGTTAGTTTCAGTGATTTAAATATTTGTCAATGGAATACGAATATTTCAAACAAGCAATAATTAAATTATTTTTAACTTGAGGGAAACCATGTTAACATTTTAAATCTTGTTACATGACCAAGACTGGACACTTTTTTCATGCAGGAAGAAGTTTTGTTAAAGTTTCTCATTTTAAAGTTGTAATTCTTAATGGGGCACACATTTTATTCTTTTTTTATTGTACATAAAAAGCATGCAAAATCTGGGTATTGACAGCTCTGACATCAGCAATGATGGACATTCTTTAAATCTTTAAAGTCTTTAAATTTGAGGCCCTCTGTCTCCACTTAAAAAACTCCTCCTTGTGTCTTCCAGGTCTTTGATAAGACGGTGGAGAATTCCCGCCTTGTGCTCCAGATTGACAACGCCCGCTTAGCAGCAGATGACTTCAGAGTGAAGTAAGTAAAGACCATTATATCAGGGCTTCCCAAACATGCCCCCGGAGATCTTCCATCCTGTTGCTTTTCATTTCAAACCCTAAATCGGCACGCCTGAATCGACTACTTAGTAGCTCAATGAGATGTCTTTGCTCAATTCTTTGCTTTGTTATGCTGAGTTGGAATGAAAATCTACAATGCGGTTGATGTCCAGGAACAGAATTGGGCAGCCCTGGCCTGCACTATGTATACACATCACAAATGACAATCAATGATTGGCTAGTGTATGAGAATTGATTCACTGATTGGGCGGTGCTGGCTGTGAGCACATTGGTCACGTTCTGTGCGTACATGCAGATTTGAGTCTGAGCTGACCATCCGGAAGTCGGTGGAGGCCGACATCGCCGGGCTGAGGAAGGTTATCGACGACACCAACATGGGCCGTCTGAACCTGGAGAGCGAGGTGGAGGCCGTGACTGAGGAGCTCACTTTCCTGAGAAAGAACCACGATAACGTAAGGCTTTATCTTTTACTATCAGGGCTATCAGCACGCAAAGATGGTCAGGTTTGACTTTGAAGTTTATAACTTTTAAAACAACTATTTAGCTTCAAAGCTGTCAAAGGCTCTATTGTATTAGTGACAGTAGAAATGTAAAAGGCGCACTTGACACTGTTACCGATGCTACATGTTTCAGCAGTTTTTATTTCACCTACTCTAAAACTATTTGGTCTCATAAGAAGCCCTGAATAAGCTCTGGTCAATGTCACAGAACTCAACTTAACGTTAACAGGAAGTCCAGGAGCTGCGCAATCAGATTGCTCAGTCGGGAGTTCAGGTGGATGTGGATGCTCCCAAGGGCCAGGACATGTCTCAGGTCATGGAGGACATGAGAGCAAACTATGAGAAGATGGCGACCAAGAACGCAGAAGAGCTAAAAGCGTGGCACGAATCACAGGTACTTCTCCTTTCCTCCTTCTATTTTTTTATTTCCATGGTTTTTTTACCCTGTTAAACTCCAACCCTAAGTGATGACAAATACTTGTTTCCTGCCTTTCCTCCCAAGATCTCAGTCGTGCAGGTCCAGGTTTCTCAGAACACAGAGGCTCTTCAGGGGGCACGGACAGAACATGGTGACCTACAGAGACAAGTTCAGACACTGGAGATTGAACTCATATCACAGAAGAACTTGGTAAGATGGGCAATGGGCTCATAGTGCTTCAAACACGTGTGTGTGTGTACGTGTGCACTTTGCCTCTGTACTCCAGCACATTGGATTTGAAATGAAATAATATAGAATGCAGTACAGACTGTCACCTTTAATTTGAGGGTATTTACACTGTACATTGCACAATAACTTTTGTTGTACGGACAGACGTGTCCATATATAGAGTACAAAATTTTGTTTGTCTTCCCCACTTTTTCATCTTGGTTGGAGACCTAAAATTGAAACAGATGTTTTGTCTGATTACAAAATGACTGTGTCTGTGGATATACACTGGATTTATTTTAACATTCAAACATCTGTTTTCTGTTTGTGTTTTTGCATTTCATGCCGATTTCATGCCGATTCCTCTGTACTCCACAGGCCCACACTATTCCGCTAGTTTCTATCGTTTTGAGCCAGGACGTGATTCATTAATAAGTGCATAGTTTGGATCCATATTGGGTGATCTGTGTAGGAATTGCCTCCCTTTTTATAGATAGTCCCTCCATGTTAGGGGACCAAAAGTAATTGGACAGCTGGCTTCTCAGCTGTTTCAAATTAGTCAGGAGTATTCAATCACTTCCTCAGTGCAGGTAAAATATAGCTTCCAGTATCTTGTCCTGATTCTAGGCTTCTGATTGCCTTTGGAGTCTGTTATTGGTGTTTGTCAACATGAGGACCCGATATATATGCCAATGACAGCCATGGAAGCCATTATGAGGCAGAGAAATAATACTGAAAAATAAAGCAGTCAGAGACATAGGCCAAACAATAGGCTTAGCAAAATGAAGTGTTATGTGCTTTTTCTACAAACACCACCATGTCTGTTCTTCCTCTCCCTCAGAAATCTTCCCTAGACGACACTTTGAGGGACATAGAAATGCGCAACAACATGGAGATGGAGAAGTACAACAACATCCTGCTGCAGGTGGAGGCAGAGCTCACAAACCTGCGTAACAACATCCAGCACCAGACGCAGGAGTACGAGGCGCTGCTCAACATCAAGGTCAAGCTGGAGGCCGAGATCGCCACCTACAGGAGCCTGCTGGATGGCGGGGACTTCAGGTGAGGAGTGGAGAGCAGGAGAGGCAGAGAAGGAGGTGATGTCAGGGGGGGGGGACACATAGCGAATACATAGGACACGTCTCTGAGGGGAGATACAGAGACAGAGATCGGTCCGGATTCAATCAACATTTGTCCGTAACACAGACCCACAGTCGTATGCGAGCGTTCCCTGTTCAGCTCATGGAACTTCACTCATCATACTGCGTTTGCGAACAAAGAAACTTTGCATTTGCGTGAAAATTTGTTTGAGGGTAGGCTAAAGAGTCAGAGAAGTTTAGCACTTTGGGAGGCGAGAGAGGCAGGAGGGACAGCAACAGAGGAGATCCCACAGCCCAGCTCTGCGCTGTGATTCACCGATAATGAATCACTTCCATCTTACTGTATATCCTGTCCAGGCTCCAGGATGCTCTGAGCATGAAAGATGGAAAATGAAGACCAGCTCAACGCCTGGAAACCTCCATAACACCGTGGCCTGGACAAGCACCAAAACTAGAAGAATGTCCTGACCTTTCCCACCCCTTAGGTCCTAATAAACTCTTTCATGCACTTACACCCTTTCATCCTACGTCCAATAAAAATAACCCTCTTTTTCACCTCCTGTGATGATAGAGTCAATACAGTGTCTCCCTGTCATGTTCATAGACTGGAACATCGGAGTCAGAACATCCTCTAGTTTTTCGAATGTCAGGTATACCTTCCTTGCCAGTCTGCATTCAATAAAAATTGTCCTCATTTTCGCATTATTGTTTGAGTTATTGATCACAGAAAGCACAACATTAGAGAACCAAAGGAACCTGAGGAGACAAAACAAATTGTGAATATACAAATGTTTAAAAAGATACTTTCAGTTCATTTATGCAAGAGATTGCATAATATACATCAATATACACAAGCAGAATAAACATCACATGATATGTGCTGTTGATCTGGCCACCAACTCATCTCCCAGTATAATTAGCTTCACATCTCCCTGTCAACCATGGTTGGTGAGTTTGGGGACAAAATGGCCGCTCTTCTCACCAGCTGAAGATTAAAACAGAGAGCACCTGAGGGAGCAGACCCACGCTCGGAGCTGTGTGCCAGGAGGCCCACCGGGGTGAGGAACACAGGCCCGCAGCACAGGCCTGGGCAATGGGGCCAGGGAGAGACATAGAGACATGCAGGGAAAGAATCACACTGAATCACACTTCAGAGAAGCCATGTCTTTAGATTCACTACTGATTATTCATAATGAGGTTGCGGGTGAAGGCGACCACCAGAATATCTGCAGCTGTGGCGTAGAGTGAATCAGCAGTAAGAGTATTAGTAATGTCACCATCTGTGCCATCATCACCATCAGCTCAAGGAGAAAAAACATTCAAGATGGTTGCCTTTTAGAGACAAAGGTGATATCGATGAATAGGAACATGATACTCTGCTTTTAACACTATAATAGCAAATATAAACTTACTGTCAGTATCCTTTTCATTTCCTCATTTAAGGTGACTTATAGATCATTTTGTGAATACATTACTTTCATATGTTCCACATGGAAATATCTCTTGCTCAACAAGGTACAATAAATAGACATGGGCATTCTTATAAACAATGAACCCTGTGCACAGTATTAACAGACAAAAAAAAGAAACTTAGCGATTGAAACTCCAATAAAGACTTACTAATTGGTTTAATTTCTGAAAGTTAGTCATGTCAGCTAACATGGCAGCAAAGAATATTAGATACTGCTGCTTTTTAGGTATATTTAGTTCATATTATAGTTATGAACTAAAGTCACGATGAGTACCCAAGACATAACTATCAACAATAGTTATTGCAATGGTTCAAACCCTCTTCACACATCACTAGAAATAAGTCAATGTTGATAGCTGTTAAGATAGCAATAAAGGTAAGCTACCTAGAAAGGCATCCCTGTTGCCACTCTAGCTATGCAGCAGAGTTATATAACGTTACTGTTATTTGAATAGCTATGATGTTCTCTCCCTAACATTGTAGTTGTTTTTCCAAAATCTTCCTGAAACACGCCCTCCATATCCATAAAATTACGTTTGGTATGACTGACAGTCTTTGAGAGGGTCCACCCAACTCCAGGCCACCAACCCCTTTTGCGAGGGGGGCCAAGGTGCTCGTAAACCTGTCAAGATAAGCACCTGCATTATTAGAGGTGGAATAACTGGAGAATCCAGGTTCTACCAAGAACAAATTAGTGAGTGGAAGAGACACAAGACAGGACTTTTACTTTCTGACCCCTGGACCTTCCACCTCTGTGTGTTATGTAATGCATCACACAATGTGAAACAGAATCCGACTCCAAAACTCCAAAACATATGACGCTGTGTATGGTTACCATAGCAATTCATGCAAGAAGCAGATAATTCTCTGTGCAGTGTGGTATCCGCTCGGACACGCTTATCAAGGAGCGTATCAGCGCTTTCCAGCGCTGCCCACTGCATACCGGCCATTCCACACGGCTGGGGGTACCAGCAGGGGATGGGAGTTACAGATTCACTCCCAGGGTCCCTGTGTTGGGTTTAAATTTGACTTTTTAGCAGGCACTCGTATCCATTGGGACACAACTTACATTCCTCAAAGATGGCATCTATTTTTACAGCTGGATATTCACTGAAGCACCATATTCGAGGGTGTAAGTCACAGGGATGCTCTGAGGAACTGAATTGTATCGACACTGTAACCATACCATTTCAATAATTACCATTAACTTTTTAGTTATAAAGTTAGGACAGCTGTTTTAGGGAACATTATTGAGACATTATGAAAACAAATGAATGCAGTTCCAAATGATTACAATTCTACTAACCACAAACACACAAGTACACACACCAATGCTTTGTGTCATCAAAAGCATTTATTTCATAACCTGCAGTTGGTCTCATCTTGTCTCAAATTTATTCCTGTTTTTGAAGTTATTGAGGCCAATAAAATCTTCACCCAAGTGTGCATGAAAACCCTTTTTTATATTTCTATTCAGATTTCTCTGCACTTTGGAGTATTACAACGAAGAAGCGCTAAAGTTATATCATTACAGGAAACATTCCATCAGTGTTTGTATATCTATTTAGCTTTGGCAGGCTTGAGACATTTGAGAGAGAGGGAATCAGGGTAATGTGGGGCCACACACAAACCAAAGCCTCATTGCAGCCTGAGGTTTTAAAAGTGTGCTTCTTTTCAACGTTGACATCTTAGCCTGGGGGGAGCAAGACTGGGCATGTAAGAGAGCCGGTAAGAAATGAGCAAAACCTGCAAGCCTGCTGAAAAGTACTCTTTAGATGACGTTCAGTTTATTTTTCAGTTTCATTTTATTATTTTGCAACCAGGATCCTGTGAGGGTGACTGTTGGAAGTTTTTGCTCTGGCATGCTCTCGCTGTTGAATATAAATAAATACTGGTCCAAACCGGGTTGAAAACATCTCCCTGCATCTGACTATTCTTTTTCTCCCTGGCATGTCCCACAGCGTGAAACAATAGCTTTCATACAATTGTCTGTGTTAAACATTCACTCTGTGTTTTTATTGAAAACATCTATAAGCAGCACTGACAATAGCAACTCAGCTTCAGCCATTTTTTTTGGGCGAGTCTGCGGAACTAAAAACAGCAAAGAAAGCAGGTGGATCCTGCCATTTGGTCTGGAATGAATGCAGAAAGGATTTGTGTTTGGGGGCAACAGTACCGTGTTTGTTCATTTCCCATCTCCAGGAAGGATACTGAAAGGGAGCTGTCCTTTGTGTTTGCATCTGTATCAGTCGACCATGAAGGCCCTCGTGGAGATTCAGTGAAGGCCTTCTAAGTGGCCTGCGCTATTCATACTCAAGAAGAAACGTTCACACTCAAGCTCAAACAGTTTTTAGGTTGGCTGCTTGTTTTTTGCGAAGCATGTGAACTGTGAACACAAAACTGCTGGCAATCTGTCATTCATCGTGCTCTGCTCAAGGTGAGAGAATGGTTTTAACCATTCCTGCTCACTCGAGTTAGGAGATTTACAGCGACCATGGTACACGAGGCACAGGACGTGACTGCATTTTAATTTAACATTTTTGTCTGAAAGTTTGTATCGTTGGCTTAGATAAAATAACTCAATTTGAACTTCACTTTTGGACAATGTTCATCTTTCCCTGTAGCTTATATGACACCTTCAAAATGAGTAATTAGTCGCAGAAAATGATCCATTTGGACTGAATAATGGGAGATGAAACTGCAGTGAAACTGTGTGGCCGTATATAGAACTGCGGGGGGATTGCAGGAGAGCACCGGGAACAGTCATTATAATTACCTCAGTTAAGAAAGGCTCTTTGTCTGTCAACTACATCAAACCTACATGCCTCATTTCCAAGAACGTGCATGTTTTACTTAAAACATAAGGGGTTCAAAGGTGAAGTTATAGTTTTCCTAACAGCCAAAGATGACATAACATCAGCTGAAAAATGTAGTCATATATTTGCACAAACCAAATTACTGGAAAAAAAAACCCCCCAAAGCCTTGTCAGGGCTGAGTTTCTGAACTGAAATCTGCGTCACAGAGGAAGGGCACTCTATACTTGCAAGTATAATTACAAGACCGGTAAATGTTCAAAAGAAACACACATTATCCCCTCATGATCTGGGTAATTTATCATTGGCAGACTGGTAAAAGTCTAAATGAAAAAGTATCTCCCAGTAACCTGCATAATGTCTCCTCACAGGACTGGAGAATGTTCAAAAGAAACGGACACATTATCTTGATATTTTGCTTAATATCTCAGGGTTAGCTTCAGCTCTAAACTCTGAAGGAATAAAGCTGTCAAGTTAAAACAGAATTCCTGAGTGTGCCTTTGCTTCCTCTGGAAAAGTTGGATTCCGTCTGGCATTTGTTGAAAACGTGACCAAATAAGGACAAAAATGCTACCGAAAGTGAGGCATTCTCTCGAGTGCTACACACGCTGATGAAAAATAATAAACTGTGTGGCAGAGAAGAGGAAAGGTGAAAATATCAAAATAATAAATCTCAGTAAATCACCAAGAGTGCATGTACCTAATTTGGACCCATAACCTCCGCTAGAGTTTGAAACAACACTAGACATATTACTCCATAGAATGATGATAACGGCATGTCACACAGAAAAATCACAGAAAATGTACAAAGTATTTATGAATCCTATATCATGTATTATAATATCATATATTTTGAAGTTACATTAATAAAATCCAGGCTGGAAACTAGATTAGGATTGGGTTGTGTGCGTGCATAGTGAAAATGACACCTGAGCCAGGTTAAGAATTTGGCTGGGCACCCTGCTGTGACCCCTCCATTCTCAGATGCACAGATTTCACCTCGCGGGGCAAGATTGCACTTGCCCTGTAATCTCAACCCAACCCCACAGACGGGTCCTGCAAACCCTTACCACAGATCCAAACTCATATTTACAATAATTTCTAAACGATTCCTGTGATCCCAAGTTGCATAAGGTACCTGTGTTTAGTCTGATGATTTTTACTGAAAAAATAAAATTGGTAACACTCTGTATTAAGCGGAGAAAGTTTTAATGGAATTCAAATGCAGAACACATGTTTATTATGTAACCATGCATTACATAACCAGCTATACTGGTTGAATGGGTATTAGCAGTACACTGTAGAGTTAGGTAAGGTCTACCATCGGTTTGAGAGGAAATGGTACCCACACACTGTTGTTGCTTCCAAGTGCATATATCTGTACATACCCTATGATCCAGTCTACAATCATGAAATCCACCAACACCAACTCATCACATGGTAACACGAACCATCCACCATTTATGCTTGATTTGTGTGTCAATAGTATGATGTGGGGGGACTTGGCGGACTTGGTGGAAAATGTACGGCAAATGCACTCTTGTTTCCATCTAATTCATATTCAAAATGCACATTAAAACAATCACGTGTGGCCCCAGATTACCCCGACTCCCTCTCCGTTTGTGGTTAGCTTTGCAATCAGAATGTTTATATATTGTCCAGTTTCAGTCATTCCTGCTTTATAACAAGATTCAGCAAATGCAAATTGGTCATTTTTGTCTGTGTGTGTGTCTGGTGAGTGCTTGTACAATAAACAATTATGAGTCATAATTGTTCACCATTTCTTTTTTTGTGAAAGTCACAACATTTGTGCATCTTTACCATTTTCACAGCGTTTTTCATACTGACATCACTTAGGTGTCTGATATTGCCGATCTGATGCATATAAACTCCAGGATCAAAAATAACATTAAATATGAAGTGAAAAACAGAGAGACATTGCTGAATCGTTGACAGAGACCTGACCCATCCTACTCCAAGCCTTAGGAACAACAACCCCCGGATACTCTCTGTAATTTCCTGAGGATTTCACTCAGGATCCACGCATGAGTGTTCCCATGCATCCTGCATTAAAATAACCATTCTCAGTGTTTATGCTTGAATTATATGAAATTATAATCCCTTCTGAGACATGAACCCTGTGGTCCACCACCCATATGGTGCTTTGTCAAACTCCTTTTGTGTCTAGTATACTGTATGATTACATTTTTTTCAAGATTTGCATATTTGTAGTCCAAAAGAGTTAAAAAGCAATGGACTGAGCACTTATCCCAAGGTTTATTCCTATTATGTTTGGGGTCAATTTTCCTCTGTGACGCAGTCAAATCAATTAACCCTGTTTCATATTGATAGTGTATGATTTTTTAAATTTTCTAATTTGATGGGATTAAATGGTAAACATGCAAGTATATATACTGCTATGCTCAATCCTGTGCCGACTTTGCATAGAAATGTGTTGTGTGGGGATCTTTCGACCCTCTGGAACTGTAAAAAATGTCAGAAAAAATACAACCATTTAGATTTCTTTGCGGATGATTCTGGTGGCACTTAACCATACAGGTGCCAAACTTTCACTTACTGCACCTAAAAGGCTCTAAAATGAGATGTATCTCACAGATCATCTGTATTTATGGATTAAAGGTTAGTAATTTTGGATACAATAAGAGGGCAACAACCAAAGTGTCAAATTATTTGTATTACAATAATTGTGTATTTATTGTGTAACTGTAGGGCTCAATTAGACCCCAAACATAAAAGTGGTCATAAAATCTTGAGGCAATAGGATCAGTGGTGCACAGATGGGAGGAATTCCGTAACAACATTCAGGAAAGAGCCACACAGAAGCGGAAGTTCAGAACGGATGTTCTGGTAGAGCAGCAGTAGCTTCCGTGATGTGACGGGTGAAACAGATTTTCCGGGGAATTTTAGAGGGGGGTGGATTTGACTGAAAGAGCAGGGGGACCTCCAATGGAGATGTGTGCCACTGTGTGAAAAGGATAGATTGGAGGGGAACAGAACATTTACAAACTTTGAGCGACATACACGCCCAATAGTACACAATGACAGGATCTAGTCAAACTAGTATTATAAAGTATTATAATTAAAAAAAAAATTGCAATACCTATATACTTGCATGGTGATGAAGAATTGACTAAACTGAGGAAGAATAATATATTTTTTGTCTTTCAGTTGTCAGAACGCACACACTAGATGATTTGGCCAAGACAGAGCATCACACACTTCACATCCAGGGATCTTGCAAAAACTTGCATGATCCAACTTGGGTTGCCAGATAAAAAAACGTATCAAAACAACTGAATCGAATAAACTCCTCGCAAATTCATTACAAACTACAGGCAAATCACTCCTATCACTCCTTCACTATCCAGTTGGGACCACAAACCAGACATGTAGGCAACAAATAATTTGAAAACGGCTCATTCCGGTCAAAACCGGACATCGGGCAACCCTAAATCCAACTCGATTTTAGTGCAAAAAAAAACCAAATGCTGCTTCCCAGACATCTCGGCTCCCATCGGCTACGTGGGTTTCAGTTCCAGATTCAATCGCTGTTCCCCGTACACTACTGGAGTTTCAAATCAGCAGGAGCAGACCAGGAGGGTTATGGTTCTGTCTGTAAACACCTTACATTACAGGGCAATCTGGGCGGATAATAAGCTCTGACCAGCCTCAAGGCTGGAACACCCACGATGGTCGGGAGGGGGAAATCAAACACAAGATTGGCCAAATTATCCTGTGACGTGCACCATGCTTAACTCTATAGTGTCACCGTAGGTGTGCAAACTCAGAAGAGATGAAACTAAGGACCTCGGTTCCCAGTTAAGGACTTAACTGGGGGCAGTAAGTATTTTTTTTTTGATACAGATATAAATGATTTCAGCCCAGTTATTTCAAAACAGGTGAACAGATCTAAATAATTCACTGACTACAGTCAGGAAGGATCAGTAGTGAATTAAAAAATGTTTGTCCTAAATACCTACCTCACAGCAGGCCACCAATTAAACTATTTTTTATAAAATCAAATATTAGCTGTTTCAATACTGCAAGGCAAAGCACCCTGCCATGTGCCATGCAATGAAAGGACTGATTGAAAAAATAAAGAGGCTACAACATCAGTGCCATCTAGTGGATATAACAGGTATAACAGGAGCACATTTCAATGTCCAACTGTATTGTAGGGATCCTAAAGTCCAGTCCTGGAGGGCCAGAGTGTCTGCTCGTTTTTATTTAATTTCAATAAGCAGCCAATTTAGGCATTAGAAAGACAAAGACTCTTCAGCCAATAAGTGACTTAAGTTAAGCACTTAAGTGCAGGTACACTACTAAGACCAGCAGACACAGCGGCCCTCCATGATGAATTGAGATCCCTGCTATGTGCACCTTTCGGGTATTTTAAAAATAATCTGGGGGGGGAGTGCCCCATTACTAACCTTAAAGTAAATTAGAGGGCCAGTGTCAGAGATTTTATTTAAAGAACTCAAAAACACAATATTGGTATCAAGCTTTTTTGTCTTTATTTCCATCACATTGCAACAGAGGTTTTATTTTTTTATTTTAAGCACGATGTGCAATCAGGAACTAAAGTCATTTTAAGTGCAAGAGGAAGCATTCCACAGTGTTACAAATATGTCACTGAGTAAGTGCCTGCAAGTACTTTTGTGTTTTTATTAAAGACAAAGATAAAAATCAAAGCAATACAAGGATATACCAGCTACACTTATACCTGCAAGCTAGCAAACGGAACATAGGACATTTTTCAATCATTTTCATGAATTTTTCAGCTCTGTGAGACATTAAATTAAATTAGTTCTCAGCTTTCAAGGAGTGCAACACATCATAACCTGAGCTTTTATGTTGTTGCTGACAAAAAAGAGTGTCATTTTTTGGCTACCAACATAATAATTAGGCCGCATTATTTCCGTGAACCCACTGAGCTGGGAGTGAGTGAGTAACACTTGTGTTTTTGCTGTCTAAACTAATTATTTAGCTGACCTAAACTAAAAACTGGTCAGTGCACAGAATGAGAATGCCAGTCAACTGCTTGAGCATCACTGACAGTTTTGCATATCTTTGGCCCGTTTTCACAAGAAAAGGATTTCATATATATATGCGGACAACTACCAGTTCAGTGTAATTTTTCATCTATATATACACACATGGAAGAGAAACTATGCATGTATAGTCAGTGGAGCAGACCCTAGTGCATGAGCTTTGGCAGGTGGTCAAAATGTGTTCTGTCAGCTCTCAGAGCTAAGACATCAAATATCACCTCATTTTTACAGAACATTACACCCATGAATTATACTGTGCTCTTTATTAACTCTACATTCTCAGTATATACTCAGTACAGTAGGTAAACTCAGTTTGTATGTGAATCAGTGCAGCTAAAAAAAAGTGTACTCTGAGATGGAACATCTGTGCAGACAAATCTCACAAAGCTCATTTCATTAAACATATTAAACATTAAACATATTAACGTCAGTCATCGATTAGGCAATCCAGCCTTCCAGTGTTATATGTCTATTAGTCTGTCATTGCATCATACCATTTACTTTTTACTATTATAAGATTAAACTTAAAACAACAT
The DNA here is from genome assembly GCF_963514075.1 of Conger conger. Taxonomy (NCBI): domain Eukaryota; kingdom Metazoa; phylum Chordata; class Actinopteri; order Anguilliformes; family Congridae; genus Conger; species Conger conger. The sequence goes on along the minus strand of NC_083773.1, from coordinate 30,465,667 downwards.
AAATACAGTACGTGCTACTATAAAGCTTTCAGAAATATTTGGCAAAAGCATCTACATTCCAAATTCAGCAATTAAATATTTACTAAAATCTCTCTTTTTTTTCCTCAGGTTTTGCTATGCTTTAAAATAAAGACAGCAAAAGTGCACAATTCAAATAGAAAACGTAAGGCATTAGACAGCAGCATACTGTAATAGTTTACAGTTATATAAAATCAGATTTCATGACAAAATATTTTAACACAGTCGGACTGAAATCAGTGCAACTTAAAACTAAGACTGGCTGTATAAAGCTTAATATTGAGACAGCAGCAAACCGGACTGTATTGCCAAAGCTAGATTAAATTCAATCAGGCTTATCTGTTCATTTCGGCAATGCACATGTACACAAGCCTTTGGATTTGCACAGACCCGTTTTAACCACTTTATGGAAAGGTTGCACTGTCTGTATCCAATTGAACGACTTAAGTAAAACGGAATGGGTGCATGATTAAACGGACGATATAATCAATTAGGCCTACGGAGTCAAAAAATTGAAATGCATGACATTCATATCATCGTGAAACAAAAACATCGAGCATCGATAGCTGGCTAAACAGGACTGGAATGACTGGAAGTTCACACAGGTGAATTTGTATTTAGGTAGTTCTGCTGTAATTCCATTTCTTTCTGTTTGCACCTAAGGAAAGACAGCTGTGGTCTTCTACCCTCACCTAGGCTGTCCTTTTGCGTCTAATCAAAATGGCAATTTTTCTTTATTTTTCTTTTGTTTACCCGGCACCAGCACGTCTCACTATACGCACATGAAGATGAAATATTTACGGACCAATATTTAAGCCACCAGAACTGCTGGGAATTAATCATAAATGTTTTGAATTTGAATTCCAGCATAAATCTACTATAAGTATCTACCATAAATTATATCATATTTCTTCCCTGACAAAGTGAACATCTAGTGATTACCTAGTGACTTTTGATGTTCCTTTCTAACTACCTACGTTTAACCACCCACAAAAATAACTGCATGGACCAATAACTAATTTGACAAATAGAACAATTCCCGTTTTGAACCGGAAGCGTGTGTAATGTGCAGTAATAGTTGTAAGACAGAAGGAATGTGAGAAGTTTTGGCTTTGGGAGGTGTGACGTGGGGGCGTACTGGACTCAGCTGAAGTCTCGGTGGGTGAGGACCATGGGGGCGATCAGGGTCCAGGCGTACAGCGCCAGGCAGACCCAGCTGGAGGAGATCTTCACCCACACCGAGGGCCACTTGCTGGTCATAACGTTGTAGTCAGCATCAGGGCTGTTTGGAAAGGAAGGTGGAAAGACAGGTGAGTGAGATACCGCTTCTCCGCTTCTCATTGGCCTCCACTGGCTTCCCATTGCCGCACGCATCCGTTTCAAGGCCCTAGTGTTGGCATTTCAGGCTGCTAAGGGGACTGCCCCACCTTACATACAATCCCTGATCACTCCCTACTCCCCAGCTAGACCACTCCGGTCTGCCAGCTCTGGTCGCCTTACGGTTCCCTCTCTACGTGCACCTGGCGGTCGAGCTGCACGTTCACGCCTGTTTTCCGTTCTGGTTCCTCAGTGGTGGAATGACTTGCCTACCACTGTCAGAACAGCAGAATCCCTCCCCCTATTTCGACGCAGACTCAAAACCCACCTTTTCAAACTCTACCTTAGTCCTCCCTCCTGATTTCCCCTGCCACTCCTTTCTGATATCCCTATCCTTGTCTTTTTCCTAGTTTCTGTATGTGATGCTCTGACTTATGGTAGAACCTATGCACTTGTAAGTCGCTTTGGATTAAAAGCGTCTGCCAAATGACTAAAATGTAAATGTAAATGTAGATACAGGGCACAGCTACAGAGTGAGATACAGGGCACAGCTACTGAGTGAGATACAGGGCACAGCTACTGAGTGAGATTCAGGGCACAGCTACTGAGTGAGATTCAGGGCACAGCTACTGAGTGAGATTCAGGGCACAGCTACTGAGTGAGATTCAGGGCACAGCTACTGAGTGAGATTCAGGGCACAGCTACTGAGTGAGATACAGGACACAGCTACTGAGTGAGATTCAGGGCACAGCTACTGAGTGAGATATATATATATATTCATCAACGTTTTCTCAAACAAAACAGCCAATATAAACTATAAAAATGACAGCTGCAAGATTTATCCCAATGTATACATTAACCTTCTGTGTAACATAACACAGCTGCTTGGGTGAGGAACTTTCTCTGAGGAAGTCCAAGGTTCAACGTCAATAAAACCAAGAGGCATGAATCGCAATGAATGCAAAATTTATGATTTTACAAGAGCCAATAAAGCCGGGACATGCAGCACGGACCTGTACCAGTTGGTGAGCGTCATCATGATGTAGAGCGATGCCAGGAAGAGCATGAAGTGGAAGAAGGAGTAGCTGTACTGCACCATGTCCCTCTCGTTGTCCTCCACCCTCCTGGGCCCGTCCCCCTCCTCCACCTCCTCCGGGGTTCCCACCGAGCTCTCCTCCAGGATCACCGCGTCCTTGGAGGCCAGGGTCAGCTTGTTCACCTGGCTGGTGTTGGAGGAGCGAATGCTGCCGGCGGGAGAACACCAGTCGTCAGTTACTGAGGCGTTTTAGTCATGAGGTGGCATGGCGTTTTAGTCATGAGGTGGCATGGCGTTTTAGTCATGAGGGGGCAGGGCGTTTTAGTCATGAGGGGGCATGGCATTTTAGTCATGAGGTGGCATGGCATTTTAGTCATGAGGTGGCAGGGCGTTTTAGTCATGAGGGGGCAGGGCGTTTTAGTCATGAGGGGGCAGGGCGTTTTAGTCATGAGGGGGCAGGGCGTTTTAGTCATGAGGGGGCAGGGCATTTTAGTCATGAGGTGGCAGGGCATTTTAGTAATGAGGTGGCATGGCATTTTAGTCATGAGGTGGCAGGGCATTTTAGTCATGAGGTGGCAGGGCATTTTAGTCATGAGGTGGCAGGGCATTTTAGTCATGAGGTGGCAGGGCATTTTAGTCATGAGGTGGCAGGGCATTTTAGTCATGAGGGGGCAGGGCGTTTTAGTCAGGAGGTGGCATGGCGTTTTAGTCATGAGGTGGCAGGGCATTTTAGTCATGAGGGGGGCAGGGCGTTTTAGTCATGAGGGGGCAGGGCGTTTTAGTCATGAGGGGGCAGGGCATTTTAGTCATGAGGTGGCAGGGCGTTTTAGTCATGAGGTGGCAGGGCATTTTAGTCATGAGGGGGCAGGGCGTTTTAGTCATGAGGGGGCATGGCGTTTTAGTCATGAGGGGGCAGGGCGTTTTAGTCATGAGGGGGCAGGGCGTTTTAGTCATGAGGGGGCAGGGCATTGCGGCAGTTCAGGAACGACGCCTGTATCTTAGGGGGTTGCAGGTTGAGATCGCAGCTGTGACCCTGACACACCTTTGGGTACTCAGCCGGAATTGCTTATGGATGGTTTATAAAGATTACACATGTAATCTGTGCAAGTTACTGTGGGTACGGGCATCTGCTTGTTCTCAACACCAAACACTTATGTTCTTATAGGGTTCATACGCTTATCAATGAAGTACTTCACAAGTCCTGCTTTCACCAAACTGGCAAAATTAACTGACCTTCAAACCCAATCCAACCACCAACCATTTCAGCACACTGTGGTACTGCTCCACATCTAAGGGAGTCATTTACTGTATATATGTATATATATATACTGTGTATGAAAATCTCACTCCTCTCCGCAAAATCCAGGCTCTGTACTTCAAAGACATTTCAAATTTTTTTCCCCCACAACTTCCAAGCCCTTGATTAAACTGTTACAATGTAAGCGCTCCTGTGTGGAAACATTAAAATGCTGAATGTGCTGTCCTACCTTGAGTAAAGAATGCAAAGGACAAAAATGGCCAATCCCACAATGCTCTGGGCATCCCACCACTGTATGTAAGGAGCGGAGGGGATGGGCTCTTCCGCGCGGATGATCACCACGTGGGTCTGATTCTCTGCCATCTCTGGGGCAGTCGTGGGAGAGGCGATCTGCTGGAAAATGCTGAGCAGGCTGGGGTTACACTCGTGGTCTGCGGCACAGTGCAGAGACCGGGGGTTAGCCATGGGCCTGGAATCTCAGAAACGCTCACAACCTCTACTGGGTATTCAGAATGGAGGCAAAACTGTTCCAAATGTTAAGGTACCGACTCCTGAAGTTACAAGTCATTTCTACGCATGTACGTAACTCTATGAACTTTCTACAGCGCACACTGTGATTTGCTTTTTATGTTTACAATTAATTTACAAATTTCTTAAATGTTCATTGACAGTATAATCATAATTCTCCACCAACCAAAAATAATAATAACTGAAACACAATTAAATATGAAGGGCTAAAATGACATACGTATATAAAGTATCTTTATATGCATGCTGTGTTATTTGAGTGTCATTTTTAGAATAACGCTTTAAAGACTCTCACCAGGCTCGTTGGTCATGGCGGACCAGGTCAGGTACATGGTGTAGAGAGTGATGACGGCTGACTGTAGCAGGCCAGACCGAGGTTGGGCCTCCTACAGACACACGCACAGACACCAGACATAAAACACACACACACACACACACAGTTACAGGCTCTCCTGCTCTATTACTGATCAGACTGCTACATGGTTTCTTATGCTGCAGCTGCACCCACCTGCACTTTAGGCATAACAGAAATGACAGAAGCCACGATGCAGAGGATCATGTTAAAGCTGATGAAGAATTTGTTAATGACGCAACCCTCTGGCTTGGTGTAGAAGACGTAGAACAAAATGATGGCGACCAGGGACATGACGTAGCATAGCCCAGTCATCGACAGCAAAGCTGCAACACAAGAATCGTTTGGTGTTGGTGCATGCTTAGCAGATATGCTAAGACACAGGCTTTGTACAATTATAATATGCATTTATACAGCTCGGCATGTTATTATGTATGGAAATGGAATGTACCACAATATATTGCACGTGTGGACAATACATTTCAAAGCAGGGTATTTTCTTTCATAAATTTGAAACAGTGGGCTCCAGGAACCCAAAAAGTATGATGGCAACAATAGGTCCAATAGGTGACAAATTATTAACCAAAGTGCACACAAGGAGAGTAACTCAAGGGCAGTCAAACAGACCTAAAATCCTGCAGACCACCGCCCTTCCCCAGTCTGCGATCAGTTAAACCCCTCCGGGTTAATTCCTGTTCAGGCCAAAATCCTTAAAGCTGGCTCTGTTCATGGCCAACAGGGTGGAAAAAAGCCCACCCCCGCCCTTATCCCTCCTGATGTTCATGCGTCTGTTATTGTGCCACGACTTGGCCATGAAACGGTGACGGCTGACATGCATTAGTTCCCAAACATTATTACAACAGAGACAGAGGAGTGAGATTACAGACGCACAGAAGAAACCAGAATTCCAGACATGAAGTGTGATGTGGGAAATACCCGAGAGACCTACATAACTGTAACTTGTAAACAATGTAGAAATAATGCAGATGAACTACCAAGCTGACTGTAACCAAGCTAACCAATCAAATGCCGGCGTTACTTTCCTTACCTCTATTTTATTTTAGGTTAAAAGTCAATACGCAACAAAAGAACGGTGTCATAAATGTAGCAACACACATAGCAACAGCAGTTTGGTTCCACACAGTCCAAAGTACCGAGGTAACTTAATTTGGTCATGTGATGGCTCTATAAGTCAGGTTTGCATTCGTTTTCCCCCATAAGGAATTTCAGATATGGACTATGCAATTGTACTGTTCCCTGGGAACAGAAAGTTGCCATATATAGTGCCATATACAAATGTGCACATAAGCCCTGCAGCTTTAAACTGTTTGTGTTGTGCACTCCATGGCAGTAGGAGGTGCATATTCACATTCAGCGGTGATAACCACAGGAAAGATGGGAGTGACAATGGGCTCATTCCACTCACTTATTTTATATGTACTTGTTTCTCTGTTCCTTGCCTGACCTGGAAATCGATCAAGGCCTGTCAATTTTAAGGACGTTCCAATCTGCTAAATGTTCCTCCAAGGTCCTAGGAGGCTCCTGAAGACTTCTTGAGACAGGAGAGCACAAGGGCATCATTTTGGGGGAAACGTACCGGCATACCAGGCCCTGGAGTTGCCTTTCTCCATGTTGTCTACCCAGGCCTCATTCCAGGAGTGGGCAAAGTCCACCAGGAGAACCAGCTGGATGAGGATGAAGAAGAAAGCTCCACCGCTGCCCACAACAAACCAGGCTGGAGAGGAGCACAGAGCGGGGGAGTCAGGAACAGCCGAAAAACTGTGAGCCATGACAACGTCAAACGCACAGAGGTGGAAGGTCCTGGGGTCAGAAGGAAGAATTCTCCCCAGTGATTGCAACAAAATACTGGGGAGAACCTTTACTTTGAGAATCTGGACCTTCCACCTCTGTAAATGCGCAGAGCTCCAACAAGTCACTTACTGTGGGTGAAAGACCCCTCCGGAATGTAAAAGGCACCGACTGTGACTGCAATCATGGCAGCTATCTTGAAAAACCAAAACCTGAAACAAGCAGTGGAAATGTCACAGAGCACACAACAATGTCCTGTGGTTCATTAATTTCTTCACCTTTTACCAGCATTACTAATAGAAATCTGGAGCACATGGGCATGCACATATGAAATGTATTCCCCTGTATTTATTACATTATTAAAAAGCTACATTACAGAATAGGTTCACATATAAATCAGTGGAAGCACAATATCAGAGGCACTACTGGATGTACAGTGCAAACCACACAGTGGCTTTTGTTGGCCTGATTTATAAATACTTGACATATCGCTTTTTCCATTTAAAGTTTAATTTAAGCCGTGAAAAGCACAAACCTTCAGCACACAGTCTTACAAAAGCCCATTGTTTAACCTTGCAACATTCCAATCACAGGACAACCCTTACATTTTCCTGCATTTTGAAAACAGCAAAGCATAACTGTACAGTAAGTCTCTAATCTAAATCTAAAGCTCAGAAACTTTGCATAAATGTAAAGTGTATTTTGACATTTGATTTGATTATATTTCACAAGTCAGGCTATGTTCATAATTGTTCAAAGAGGTTCTTTCGACACATTTCATAGAAGAGAAAGTCACATTGTGAGAAGACTGGGTGTGGCGTACCCGTTATGGACGGCCGCTCTGGGGTCGCGGCTGTTCTTCACGTTGATCGTGAGCAGGGCAAAAAACAGGAAGCAGAGGCTCATGCCGAAACAGACCCGGTACACGGCTTTGTAGCCCACAAAAATATCACAGTTAATGTCCATGTGCACTCCGGGGACGGAAGAGCCGGCACCGCCGTCACAGAACCCGGGAATCTGCACCGGGAGAACATGGAAACGAGCATGAAACTACCACACATCACTCACTACATCTGCCCCACAGTCCCCAGCACCACGCACTGCCCCGCAGGGCGGAGTAGTTGCTCGCAGTATCACCCAGGGAGGGAGAGACTCAGACAAAGGGCCAGCACATATCCTCAGCTCGATCGTACAACTGCAATCTTTCCCCACAGGGTGAAAACACAGCACCCTCCCTGGCGGGACGCACCAAAAAGGACACCTCACGCTCACCCGCATCCACTCAGAAGGTCGCAGTTGCGAGACGACCCTACAAATGCAACTCAGCATTCGAAATGACACGAAAAATTGGCCTGGGAAATCAGACCGGTTCAGGAAATGCACTACCACAAACTAGGAGAATGAAAATGAGGCAAACGCGTGTGACTGAAATGCAGAGAGTATGCCAGCTAACCGTCTTCAGCTGCTTCTCCACCCCGGGGGACAGCATGACGCAGCACACGATGGTCCCCAGCAGCAGGATGAAGGCGTAGATGAGCCGCGTCACCGTGGAGTTCCTGCTGCTGGGACAGCACCTGCACAGCAAGCACGTGGCACTGCTGCACAGGCAGGGGACCTGAGAGAGAGAGAGCGTTATCAGACACTCGCCAACACTCATCACCATCAACACAATCACCAACGCTCAATGTAATGACAAAACACTCGATAACACTCATCACCATCAACACAATCACCAACGCTCATTGTAACTACAAAACACTCGCCAACACTCATCACCATCAACACAATCACCAACGCTCAATGTAACTACAAAACACTCGCCAACACTCATCACCATCAACACAATCACCAACGCTCAATGTAACTACAAAACACTCGCCAACACTCATCACCATCAACACAATCACCAACGCTCAATGTAACTACAAAACACTCGCCAACACTCATCACCATCAACACAATCACCAACGCTCAATGTAACTACAAAATACCCATCAATGCTCAGCATACACTCACCAAGCACTCGCCAACACTCATCATCACTATCAAAAACAATCACCAACGCTCAATGTAATGACAAAACACTCGATAACACTCATTATCACTATCAACACAATCACCAAAGCTAAATGTAATTACAAAATACTCATCGAAACTCATTATAATCATCAGACACTCATTATCACTATTTAAAAAAAAATGACCAATGCTCAATGTAATTACAACACTCATCGACACCCATTATATACTCATCAACGCTCATTATCCATCAAATACCCAGAAACTTATTATCTGAAATAACTAGTGAAAATGAAATAGATAGTGAGCTTGAGACTGTATATATTATAATATACAGTTCTACACAGCGCTACACTTATGCAAGAACAGGCCATATTGTTAACATCATTTGAAAACTCAGACTTTAACCACACCCCACCCCTCTCACTATCTAGCCTCGCTTTCCAGGGTCATAAACTAAGGTAAGCAGAAACAGGGAGACTGGAGATCACAAGTTCACTTGCAAATGTATCTAATGCCACATTTGCATGTTCTGATTTAGATGTAAACAGCACAGTGGTATTTATCCATTTCATCTTGAATAGGATTGAGGATGTCCTCAAATGCATAATTCAATATCATGTTTCTTTGTGTAACAGACAGTGTATAGGGACGTGATTTTTCCTATGACTTTATATTTCACACTATACACTCTTTCTGACTAATCATTGTACTCTATAATGCAGTGAGCTCCATAATGTTCGGGACAAAGACACATTTTTCTTCTAGATTTGCCTCTGCCCTCCACAATTTTAAATTTGTAATCAAACAATTCACATGTGCTGCAGATTATCAGCTTATATAAATGGTATTTTAATACAGTTTGGTTTCACCACATACAAATGACAGGACTTTTTATACATAGCCCCTCATTTCAGGGCACCTAATGCTTGGGACAAATGGCTTCACAGCTGTTTTGGATTAGTCTGGCGTGTTCAACTGCTCCCTTTGTGCATATGTAAAATAACTTCCAGTAAGTAGTCCTGATTCTAGGCTTGGGTGTTTTTCGAGTCTGTTACTTGTGTATCTGAACATTCGGACCTATTCAATTCAATCTGTGTAGCATTTTTCACAGTAGACTCTCACAAAGACGCTTCACATAGTAAACTGAAGGGAATAAAAATGGAAATATCAGCCCTAAGCCCCCAAATAGCATATGAGATAAACGACTCCCTAGTAGGAGAAAAACCCTGAAACAGTGGCGAGAAATAACTCCCCGGTGGGAAGAAATCCCGAGAGGAAGTGTGTGTGAGTTGGTGTCAGTGAACAGCAGATTCCACACATTCCTTCTCACATGAGTACAGGCAAAGGAGAGGCAGGAGATACCAACCATCACTAATGTTACTAATACACTGACTGACTCTATTTAGCTCATTAAAGGGTTTTATGTCCTGTCCTTGCTTTCACCCCTCTAGTCCTTGAACAGAAAGGAGTAGGGAGTACAAGAGATAACACATGAAGCTGTTGAAGAACAAGATGTTCTTAATAAAAAAATTTACACAAAGGACTTTTAATGTAAAGGAATGTTAACTTAAATGTTTTTGAACTGGTACAATAACACCCTGTGTTTCGTCATCTTTCCACCCAGTCATTCATTGACATTCAAAATACAGTATGGCACTTTCATAGTGAGGGATGCTTCTGCAAAACTGGAAAGAAAGTCAAGCTAAAGTAAGTAAGGGAGTAAGGCTGAAAGATGCCAATCAGTGCCAAGGCCAACTTTACATTTTTGGGGGGTTTGCCATTTTTTTACTCTGCCTAAGGGTAAAAAGGTATAGCACAAGTGTACATCTCAGCTCATTTTCACATGTGGATTATGACAGGAATTGCAACCAGCCCAAAGACAGATATAAATATGGGTCAGATATTAAAATGTACAGCATGTAAAAAAAATAAACTGGAAAAAAATGAAATAACTGGATTTCAGCAAGCATATGAGGAGAACACTGACCCCTTGTGGGAAAACCTTTTCTCAATATTTGGGATTCATTCAGTTTTCAGTTGTGAATATAAAACACACATACACACACACACACCACACACACACACACACACACCACAAAGTAGGCCTAACAGTTTTAGGATGTTTGCTTTTTAACAGCTACTTATAGACAACTTAATACAAAGAAGGTTCTTGCCGTGTTTGCCCTCTTCCTGTTGTTGGAAATGGATTCGGGAATGATCAGCTCAGAAGATGAATTACACCACTGTGCCTTTAAGGAGACTGTAAACAACTTAATACCCCAGCAGGTGATTGCTAGTCTGCCTCAGGGCAGACATGTTAATCAATTCCAGGTTCTCATGAAACATAATAGCCTACTTCTGAAATCACCAAATATCTGTAGCCTATTGCTGTGGAGATATGTATTCAATGAGAAGCAATGCAAAGAAACCACGGTCTTGGTGTGTGTGTGTGTGTGTGTTTGTGTGGTGAATTATTGACTTCTTTTTTCCATCCTTGTCTCCTCGGTCCTCAACTGACGAAAAATCGATCGAGGTCTGTTCATTTCTCCTTGAAGGAGTGAGGAGCTAGGAGGCTTGTGAAGGATTCTTAAGTAAGGAAACAGGAGCACATCCTTTGTGGAAGTTTCTTTTTATGTGTGAAGTATATATGTGGTCAACCTGTGGATCTACCTCTCCCCATCTGCAATGTCCGATGCTGGAAAGAGGAAGCACATTCAATTTCCCTAGTAAATGCTTCCTCAGTTGGCAGATGGGGAGAGGTGGATCCACAGAGATGGGTAAGGCGGGCCATATCAGTTTCTGGATTTCAGACCAACTTCCGCTCTTAATTATTTAATAAGCCCAATCACTTACATGATCTGTCATTTACAGCCACATTCCATGACATATACAGCAGCTGATGTTATTTTATTGTAGAATTGTGGTCTAATTTATGAGAGAATCGGGCATGGTGCATATGGCTAATTCCCTGATTGAGCCAGGGTAACTGATGACAGCAAAACTCTGGAGTTGCCCATCCCTGTTATACGTCATGCTCGCCAATTAGGAGCCTAGTGATTCACTGTCCCCCCCCCCCCCCCCCCTTTTTTTGCAAAATGGAACAATAAGCACAATGTCAACAATGGCATGCATATGTCTGACATAATGTGGCTTAAGTGACGGTTTCTTTAAATAACCAACACATGAAAATTAGGTAACCTATTTTCACTCCTACCTTACGAAGCACACACCTCATTCAGCAGCTACAATGAGCTTCAAGGAGTTCGATGAGCTTATAATTAGCAGAATCAGTAGAATCCTAATTTGTAGGGTTGAAACGAAAACCTACAGGACAGAGGATCTCAAGATTGAGCAGCCATGGTCAAGGCGAGCTATCAAGAAAGATTTATAGTGGCAAACGTGTACTACAGGAAAGGCACATTTTACTTAAATCTATATACTACTATAAGTAGCTATCGATCTTGTTATTTTACAAATAGTAGGCCTGCATATTGAAAACGTAGATATGTTACCTTTTTTCGAACTTAAAAAATCGGCGAGACAGAAAAGTTTGAAAATGTGGCTAACAATCTCACTGTTTTGACTAAACTAAGCTACTGCTCTGTATCAATTTCATCACGAGGAGAGAGGGTGACTGCTCAGGATCCCATTAACCCATTACCTAACATATTTAACTTGAATGCTAGTGTCCTACCATTTAATATTACTTAGCATCGTGCATAAACAATGTTTATGTTGTATTGTTACTACTGCATTGTTAACTGAATTAATATGTAATATTAGTTATTTATATATTAGCTCATTAATTTCCTTTCCTGACTCGAAATTTTTTTATAGGTTAACTTAGACCCATATGATATAACTAGACTACCTTAGCTAACGTTACTTGAAATAATATTATAATAATTATAATAATATTATTATCATTATTATTATTATTATTATTAATACAATTTTAACGTTACTAACATGACAAAAGTGAGCAATAAGGAAAGCCCCCGACAAACCGTTTGATTGCTTGGTTTTGTTTTCTTTCACCCTTCAACGAATTACTAAGCACCAATTTAGCACCTGCTAGCGCTTACCAGTTACAGAATGCTACGCAGTAACGTTAAGCTTCTCTGGCACTCGAAACCTGTTGATATGCTACTGCTAACGTTATCTCCAATGCTAACGCTAGTCTTATTTATGCTAATCGGTAGCTAGTCATTAAATTGATAACATTAGCTAGGGTTAGACTACATGATTTAAAGTGAAAATGTGTCTACTGTTGCCGGAAATGTCAATTATAATTAACCTGGCTGGTTACTTGTGTTGATAACCAGACACAGACATTTGACAGATCAATACAAACATTTCGCTTACCCAGCTTGCCACAGAAAAGGCCCCCAGAACAGCACCCATCGTTCACCTCTAGACAGGACTATGCACTCACAAAAAAAAAAAAAAAGATTCTCAACAGGCCACCGATCTTCGGTCTATTCCCTGGGTTTGTTTTTTTCAGAGTTAAGATCTCTGTGCCTTGGTTACTTTTGTTGATATATTATCATGCACTTTCGTGAAAGCGCAACAGCCTTTACGTTCAGCAATTGTAACTTTGCTGTGATTGACTTCCCGTGTCGGTATAAAGGAAGCGGACCTCAGCCCCTGAAATCCACAGAGAAATTACCCGCGTCACGTGTACGATGATGTCATCGAAGCGCTTTAGCTACTGTACTGTGCAAGACCATGCACGACAACGCACGCGCGTACACACAAGAACACAAACATGTTTTGTGTATTCAAATAGAAGCAATTGTGATTATAGTTTGCTAGATATAATTACTGTAGGCTAGACATCTTCTTGTGTTGCAGGCATTCCTGAAAAGATTTTTGCCATTGAGTTGAACATCAAGTCTAAGGCCTTTATTCAAAAAAGTAAAAAAACCCAAAAACATTTCAACTTGTATGCTTCTTTTCAATAGCCAATTATGTAACTTCACCGGCATGCCATTTTGTTTTACCTTAATGTAATATATAGATGGCAGTCTTCAACTGCACATTTCCTGTCAAATGGGACATATGTATATATTTGAAATGTAGTGGAAAGTCAGTATGACCCCTCTAATTTCATTACTGTCTACCTCCCTCCCCGCCACCCACAAACAGCATGAAGTTCCATACACAGCATATGCCTAATGCCAAAAGGCTGGTGCACAGACAAAACAGATTCAACAGGTTCTATGCAGAAAACACAACACAAAACAACAATTTGGCTAAATATTGGCAGTGTATTTACATCACACATTTAAGTGACAAAAACTGCATATATTTTCCGGCCCATATTTTCCGTGAGACAGTGGCAATACCCTCAAAACAGACCCATGACCAAGTTAAAAACAGCAAAAGGTGGTTCAAGTATCTGGTGTTTGGTCTAAGGCTCCCATGCATCCAGAGTTGCAGAAAACATCTCTTCTTGGGTCTCTCCCATGGTACAGATGCTGCTGCAGTACTGGAAGACAGCTCTCACTCCTTGTTAACAGCTTACCGTACTGTTCACATTTACAAAGACTTCTTGTTGAGTTTACACACATCCCCTATATAAAATAAACACACACATTTCCAAAGATGTCCAATTACTGCATACAAATAGGGTTTAGCCTATGTATAAAATACAATACCCTTCAGAAAAAATATTCTGCAAACATTTATTTCAGCTTACACAATCTTCAATCCAATCAAAATACAGGTTGTGCTATATTATCAACTTTAAGTTAATGTAACTTTTTTTTTTTTCATATGACAATGCACAGATGAAAGCAGTAAATATGAAACAAGTGTGCTGCAAGTGAATACAGAAATCTTTTTGTAAGTTAAATACTCAAGACTACAAAATAACATTGGATAAGTGCCAGACACTGCACAGTAGAGAATGAGAGTAGAGTGCAAGTCAGACTCACCGTACTCTTTTGTGTATCCAGAGAGAGCAGTTGTTGTGGTGAGGGGGAGTATTTTGACAGCGTAATATTGCTGCTTTTTTGTGAGATCATGCTGTTCTTTGCACTGTTCTCCCTGTGGCTGGGGGCAGGGAAGTGGCAGACAGGAGCAGAGAAGGTTCTGTCTGCACGTTCTGGTATGAATGCTGACGGGCTGAAGGCTGTTTGCATACCGGCCCCCCTCTGGGATAGTTTCTTCCTCATGAGGGCAGCAAATTGCTTCTTCTCTTCATTGAGCTGGCGCATGCGAAGAAGCTTTTGTTGTTCCAGTTTCTTTAGTGTCTATGGGGCAGATTGACATGACAAGTCAGAAGCGTTTTATAAGGCCAGACTTGTCAGTGCTGGCTGTATTCCAGTGTTGGATCTTTAAATGTTCTCTAAAAGGTCATGTCTAAATCCAATGCAAGTCAACTAACAAGTACAAAATATTTAGAGGGCTGGGAACATTCAGTAAATACAAGGAAAGATATGGGTATTTCTTATGTGTTTGTCTGTGCATGTCTGTGTGTGTACGCATTATGTGAGTGTGTTACTGTAAATTGAAAACTGGCACAAAAATGAGCCATAAAAAGTTTCACAAACCAATAAATGAATGTTGCTAATCCTGGCTTAAACACAGTTAAAAGTTTGTTGTTCTGGTTTCTTTTCAGAACATCCATGTTTTATCATGTGCCCTGGACTGCGCAGGACAAAGGATGCTGAATCAAAGAGCATTCCTTGCCTCTTTGTCATTTTACAATGGCTTGCGGCCACACTGCCTTTGAGAGTAGAGGACAACTGGATTCCCAAACTGTTCAGTGGGGTTGCTACACACAATTAAACTAGGCATGACATATGAGAATATCTGTGAGATTGGATTCCTTTGACTCTTTTAAATGTTTGGACTTAACTACCACTTGGTCACTTGTATCAGATGCCTATTTTTTACAAAGTTTGAAGATATGTTGAAGATTGTTTTATAACATTATATTCATTCATATTCATGGTCACTTACCAAATACCATTGTTGCCCTTAAATAAGAAAGCTTTTTAAGCATGACTTTATACAATGACTGTATATTCTCTTAAGCATTCTTAGCATTCACCAGCTAAAGCACATTTTTAATGGTTAATTAATTATGGTTAATTTGGTGTTACCAAGACACCCTACAATCTGTGCTTGCTTCAAAAACTTTTTCTTTCACCAAGTAGTTAGTCATTAGGTAATTATTTCCTTGGTCTGCTCACAGTTGGGATCTCAGTGGGAACCTACCATTTTCCTTTTCTTTCCTATCTCTAGGTGATATCACTAACTATTAGTACGCTAATCTTTAATATAACAACATATGTATCACATATTTAATAAAACAAGACCAATATGCAATCCTGCTGTGAATTTGATGATTATTTTTCAACATAAAACCAATATAGCACCGAGATAAGACGAAAGTAAAAAAAGAAATGAAAAGCTAGTTTATTCTATACGATTAGATTAACATAACATTTTCAATATCTGATCCAGCCTTACCTTAATTAGTTGCTTCTGTTCCTTAATGAAATTATTATTCACAGTTTGAGAAGCAGTCATCAAGTCCGAAGCGCACAATGAGTAAATCGGATCATTCCTGTATAACAATGACAAGGAAATTTCAGGATTTCCATCCATTCCTCTACGAATGCAAAGACAACGACGACTCGAGCGATTTATGCCGCCGGTTAATAACCTTTCGAGCAGACGGCTGGCGAGTCGATGCTGTTTGAGAGTGCGTGCGCGCAGTGCAAGCTCAAAAAACCTCTCTCAGTGGGTTTGTTTGTCTTGACCCTCATTTCCCTCTTTGCGTTGTTAGCCTACCCTTTGCTAACAATGATTGCATCTCATCTGGACGCCGGTCGTGTGTTAAGTGCGCAACATAGTGATATTATAGCCTACCCAAAGTTAAACGTTTCTGCAGACGCTCCGAAAGATAACACAAAAAATGTCATATTTAGTAATGTGTTCCAGAAGAATATTATATTATTTCAATATTTAGTTAAATAATAATTGTAAAAATCGTATGCGTCTGTATTGTAATAACACCACTTTATGATGCAAATAGAAATGAAAGGCAAATTATGAAACAACATTCAGGCAGTTCAAACACCTTAAAGAGAGGCTATATATTCCCACTTGATATGAGAATCATAGTGTGTGATTGAGAGTAATCTGTTGCCACACAACCAAAGAGTCTACCTTGCATATAAAGTTCCGTTTTCCCAAAGATTTCTTTTGACTTCTGCAGACAAAGCGGTGTGCAAATGTGTGGAATAATTTCGTGTGTAATGGGACCCATTTTACATATGCCAAGTATAGCTAAGGATTTCAAAGGGTCTTTTTTTTGTTTCACATAGAATATGGTCTCAGTGAAGTCAAATGGAAACTACTCCGGGTTATTCATCAATGAATAATGTTTCACTTATAACACTAGGTGGCAGACAAGGATATGGTGCAAAGCTGGAAACATATATTTTATTTGGACACACGTTACAGTATGCAACAATTGACTTTTGAGCAGTGATGACATAAAATGGCATCATGATATCAAGTCATTATGTTATGATATGAGTGCAATATTCTAAAAGCACAACAGCGCAAGAACAATGCTGAAGCAACGTGATGTAGCAATATGTTTCAAGCACATCCACACCTATCAATAACTCAGGAATGTGCAGGGCATTCATATTATACTTTTGTAAAGTTAAATAGTTTTGTTTTCTGGACTAGACAAAGCCACACTCTTGTTTGGAGAAAAGTATTTACATTTAATGGTGCAGTCGTTAAAAAACAGGACACCATCTTATTGACTCTGCTATAACAATATAATAGGGAAGAAATGCAAGCTACACATTACATTACATTATTGGCATTTGGCAGACGCTCTTATCCAGAGCGACGTACATTTGATCAGACTAAGCAGGAGACAATCCTCCCCTGGAGCTATACAGGGTTAAGGGCCTTGCTCAAGGGCCCAACGGCTGTGCAGATCTTATTGTGGCTACACCAGGATTAGAACCACCGGGATTAGAACCGGGATTAGAACCACCGACTTTGCGTCTCCCAGTCATTTTACCTTAACCACTACGCTACAGGCCGCCTACGCTACACAAGTTGCCTTTAATGTTTTCCTACAAAACAAATAAACGATGGGATGTTGACAGTCACGTTTTGTTTGCTCTGAGTTTTATCTGCATTTGTAGTATCATCTGTACACTTCGTCAGGGCCAGGGCTGACATGGCTGCACATGCTCCCAGGGTGTTTATACCAATAAAGTGTATTTTAAATCTTTTATTTCCGCTTTGCAATAAACCGCAATAAACAGTGGAAGAAGCTGTGAAGAGATTCTGGATGATAAAGGTTCTTTGTTTCAGCAAGTAATGTGTACAAGGTTTCAGGTCTTATGCACGTTTGTTCAAAATGTCTCCAAAGCTTTTCACTGGTGGCTAACCACAAGCTTGAGTTGTGGAAGAGTTATGTTGACAGAGAAAGCTCCTTTTCCTCTTCCCTCCCATGTTGGTGGAGTTAGTACCCACACATACTCGTGATCTGTTGGTGGAAAACATTTTTATTTTACAAAGACATTGCAGTGAAGAAGTTATTAACAGCCACAGCAGAATAGACAGCCTCATTGACTGCTGCATTTTCCTGTGCTGTGAGGGGATTTCTTTGGATGCAGTCATGTGAGGATCAAACCAGTAGTCTGATTATGCATATATAAATGTATTCCCCATACCATGGCTATTTATGGGACTGTATAGCTGCAGCGGGTATATACGGTGTAATACACAGCCATGCATAATTGCTTTTGTCTGTTACTGTATTTGGAGTATAGCCTCATATCACCTAGGTCTAACATTTCAGCTAAATAACATAATTATAACATATGGTATCATTGTATATTATATATTTATCAGCTGGGATACAACTTCCTGTTCTTGCTACATGTTCTTATTTACAAATGTGAGAACATGTGAAAGTTCCTCTATAGACTCTCTACTGAAATAATTATCAACATCATGTGATAACACTGTTTAGTTTATGCCATTTTTCCTTAGTTAACTACTAAATTCAATGTTTGCCCTGGTTACCTTGAGAATCCCGAACAAAGAGATCTGATGGAACATTTCATACCAAATATAACAAAGCATATATTGATTATTAAAAATAAAATAAAAAGAATAGAGAACAATTACAAAACTATGTTTTATCATGATTATGCTTCTTGCTCAGGACTGTGTTGTTTTTTCCTTTCTGTGGCTTGGAGCACAGAATGTTACATCACACCCACATCCTTTAAGACACAGCTGTGTGGGATCTGCTGGACTGCTGTGAGCTAAGGAAGACCAAAGGAGCAGAGAGACATACTCTTTCTTTTAAACTAGTCCTGATTTTAAACCAGAAGTTTGTCTGTTAGCTGTGTGGATACCTTGCCTTTCAGAAGATTTTTTTTTGGACAGTGGTTTGGCTCTAATTTTGCAGTGAGTGAACAGAAACAGTCAGCCTGAGTATAGTGCGATTGTTTGAAATTTTGTGTGTTCAGAGATGCTCTTCTGCATACCAATGTTGTAATGCGTGGTTATTTGCGTTACTGTCACCCAGATCAAAAGCTATTGAGAGCCTCTACTTTACTTCGACATTGTATGGATTTTGGCTTCTTTATCAGACACATTACACCACTTTGGTTTGGAAGTTTCACACCATCTTCACAGCTGTGACATGTGCAGTCCCCGGCAGGTAGTCACAGTCTGGCCCAGCAAGTTATGGTTTATGAACATGTTATCTCTGCCAACAGATATCACCTGCTTCAGAGGATGGATTTACAGTCACTGGTATGAGAGATGCTGCCTTTCAGTGTGGGTCTGGGGTGCTGGGGAGCAAGGCCTCCTCGATCAGACTCAGGTGGCAGTGATGCTGAATGTTTTTAGGATTCAACATGATTGGATGTTGTACACTGTTATACAGAATAAAAAGTTATGAGTGCAAGATTAGGCCACCGATTTGACACAATAATTTGTTGTTGATCTTGTTCACTTTGTTGAGGTGCTGGTGCATATGTTTAGCATGGCACCCTAGTCACCTAACATTTCAGCAGACATCATTCCTGGTAAATAGTGCTGCTATTGGGCACCCTCTATAGGAATGGTCTCAAATGCACAAATGAATGCTGCCTTAATTATATCCAATTACTCATTCAGCCATATGCATTTAACTGCTTTGAAGCACAGAATACACTCACCGAGCACTTTATTGGGAACACCTGTACGCATACTTATTCATGCGATTATCTAATCAGCCAATTGTGTGTCAGGCAGCAGTGCGATGCATACAATCATGCAGGTACAGGTCAGGTGCTTCAGTTAATGTTCACATCAGCCATCAGAATAGGGGAAAAATATGATCTAAGTGACATTGGTGGTTTGAATATCTCAGAAATGGCTGATCTCCTGGAATTTTCACGCACAAGTTTACAGAGAATGGTGCGAAAAAAACGAACATCCAGGGAGTTTTCCATTCTGGTTCCTCATGACTTCATGAAATGACTTGCCTACCTCTGTCAGGACAGCAGAATCCCTCCCCCTATTTAAAAACACACCTTTTCAAACTGTACCTTAGCCCTCCCTCCGGATTCCCCCCCCCCCACACCTTTCTGATATCCCTCATCTTACAATGACTGTTTTCTTTTTGTTTAGAACAGCACTTCATGTGTATTTTCCTAGTTATAGATGTGATGCTTTAGCTTGTGGAAGAACCTATGCACTTGTAAGTCACTTCCAAATAAAGTGTCTTCCAAATAACTAAAATGTAAATGTAAATGTAAGTTCTGCGGGCAGAAACGCCTTGTTAATGAGAAAGGTCCAAGGACAATGGCCAGACTGATTAAAGCTGACAGGAAGGTGACAGTAATGCAAATAACCACACGTTACAACAGTAATATGCAGAAGACCATCTCTGAACACACAGTGCGTCAAACCTCTGAGTGGATAGGCTACAGCAGCAGAAGACTTAGTAAGTCTAAAAAATAAGTCTAATGAATACCTAAGTGCTCACTGAGTGTATATGCAACAGTTGTTGTTTAGACAACACAAATTGTGCAATTATCTTTATATACAGTCAATTGTGTGCAAACCTACAACCCCAATTCATGAAATCACTGAACTAATTATATAAGATCTGAGGCTGAAAAAACCCCCAGCATGCACACAGCACTCCATGGCATTGAGTTTGAGACCAGTGCTCTATATCCACTAGGCATTAACCATTTTAAGTGGAAGTCTAATTTATAACCCTTTATGGAGGCTATTTCCTCTGTAGCTATGTCTTCAAACTACACTTTCAGGCAGTCCCTACTGTTTCAGGACAATGACTCATTCTTGCTGTGATAGTAGAAGATGGGAGGGTTGAGGAGAGCTGTTCCTCCTCTTCAGCTTCTTCCGTTGGCCTCTAAAACTCCTGGTTGGTTCAACACTTGGTCAGATATAGTCCAGGGGTCAGAAAGTTCTACCATGTGCCAGCTGATTTCACAAATTCTCCTGGCTGAAGAATTGTGCTTATCAGCAAATCCAGGTGGAGAGGACTTTTACTTTCTGAACCTGAATTTGCCACCTTTCAGGTTGACTGATAACCAAACGCATTACATTCATGAATGTGCTGCACATATTTTGCTGCACGATGATGAAATGAGTAGTTTAGTTACAACACATTGTTTTTAGAGGAAAATAAATTGGATGATCCAAGTGGAACCATTGAAACCATATGAGAGCCTTGAGTTTCACAATTGCACAATTCCAGCAGAAATAGGGCCATACTGGTTGTTTGGAGAAAAAATAATTCACTACGGTTAATGGCTCTGCATTCACTTGAGCTATTCAATTCACAAAGTTTATTGTAAAAATTAGACCGCAAATTCCAAAACAAATCCCCACATTCAAACTGTTTGATGCACTGTGTGTCTGCCTAAATTAAACTCAATAAGTCTTTACTGAAGTTTTGATTATCAGGAAGGCATCATTCATGTCGAAACATCTGCCTTGTGTGTCCTTGCGTTTATTTGGACTGCCTCCCTTTGCTTGGCACTGGACTGACGAGAGGGAGGGATTGGTATTTGGGACATGGAAATATGACCTGATTTCAATACAGAGTGTTTCTTATTTTATTTTTTAAGGAAAGCCTTAAATCTTAAGTAGGATATCATCTAAACCAGCGGAACATCAAGTGGAATACGGTTGCGCCTGTTGTGCAGTTGAAGAGGAAGTGAGGAATGATCATTGTTGCTGATAACATAACATTCTCTCTCTCTCTCTCTCTCTCTCTCTCTCTCTCTCTCTCTCTCTCTCTCTCTCTCTCTCTCTCTCTCTCTCTCTCTCTCTCTCTCTCTCTCTCTCTCTCTCTCTCTCTCTCTCTCTCTCTCTCTCTCTCTCTCTCTCTCTCTCTCTCCTTTTCAGCATCACATTGACTTGCTTTCAACTAAACCTTGGTGTCAGGTTCTGTGTTTTTTCTGAATCTGTTTTTTGTTTAAGTTCTTATGTTTTTTGTTCCTTGTTACCCTCTGTGCTCACCATAGTCTGTCTGTCAGTTCATTCACTCCAATCATTTGTTTCACCTGTACTAGTATCTCCGCCTCCCACTCCTTATTTGTATTTCCGCACCTGTTTCTCATTCTGCAAATTGCTATTCTGTTTAAACTGGTCTTTTTCAGTTTCTCATGGCTAGTTCATCTTTCTGTGATTCTGTTCCCTACCCTGGTTCTAGCCTTCTCTTCCCTGTCTCTGTGCCTGGGCCCCTGTGATTTTCTGCCTGGTTCTGCTCTGTTTTTGGATTTTCTGTTTTTATTTTATTTTATTCTCTGCCTAGTTTTGGACTGTCTGTTTTGGATTTCCTATTTGAACTGTCGCTGGTTTGGTCTGCCTCCTTGGATTTTGAACTCTGAATTACGTTTTGGATCTGCCCTCTGTCATTAAAGCCGGCCTTCACATTATCCCTGAGTCTGCTAGTGGTTCCCTCTGCCCGATTCCTGACAAGTGAAAGTAAGTGTCAATGTTTGGTTCTGGTGTGCTTCTGTGAATGGTACACTCAAAAAGGCATGCTGATATCCAGCACACGTGCGTTTCCACTTTTGTGTAGCTTCACTCAACACATTGTCTGTCAAAGTTCCTACTTCTGTGTCACAGTATGTTACTTTTTTAAACACAGAATAACACGATGTGTTGTCCTTAACTAAACATGGAGGTGTGTTAAAAATGACAACATGTGGTGTTTTAAACGTATCTGTTTTGAGAGCATATGAAAACATAATCTGTCTATATATTCAAATCCAAGACTGTCAGTATTGAGACAAAAAATATATATAACCTGCAGTGTGTTATTTTCTTGATTTCTGACCAGAAACATGCAGGTTAACTGGACAGGAAAATGTATGCATTTCTGCACTCTGTGTCTTCCATTGCATTATCATTTAACAATACTGTATTTTATGTCATTATGGGTCATATGACTTGAATGCATTTAAATGGAAAACAAAATGTGAAAGGCACCTCAAATTATGCTAATCATGTTTAATTCATTATTATTTAGGTTTATTTATGTCTACTTGTACAGACTGTCATGTACACATAACAATACCAATTCTATATTTAAGTGTTACCAGTCTCAGGAATATCCTTATTTTGCTATTTCAATCTTATCGAGCAGTGTAAAAACCATTAACCATCAGAACATGATTTCTGGTCAAGTATTTGGGGAAGATGATTACCTGAAACGATTAACAAAGGAAACTATACACTCGTCTAGTTCGTTAACTTCAGTTTTTAATAAGGAAGTAAGCTAGACAAGATGCTCCAATGCTTCCCCATTGACAACACCGCAACGCTCCCCTTTCCCTCTCTCTCGCCCCCATTCTTCCTGTCTCTATATACTGTCCAATAAAGCTGAAAAAGGCCTAAAATATAAATGGTAAATGGTTGGCATTTATATAGCACCTTTATCCAAAGCGCTGTACAATTAATGCTTCTCATTCACCCATTCATACACACACCAATGGCGATTGGCTGCCATGCAAGGTGCCGACCAGCTCGTCAGGAGCATTTAGGGGTTAGGCGTCTTGCTCAGGGACACTTCGACACAGCCTGGGCGGGGGATCGAACCAGCAACCCTCCGACTGCCAGACGACTGCTCTTACTGCCATGTCGCCCCCCTTTAGGAACCTGGGTGCAATAACATGCTCACAATGAACTTGCCAACCTTACTTTGTCCTTACTGTCTAATGACCATTTCTTAGCCGACTACATCAGTAATAAATACAATTGGCAACTCAATATTCAAAGTACAATAATTTCCAACTATACTATACATTCTCAGATAAATTGAGACCCAGGGAAGGATATGGTCTGACTGGTTTTAGGGCCCTTCTCTGTTGGCAGTTATATGTTTAAGTCAACAAACCCCGTGTGATTAAAATGCCCTAATTTAGAGAGGCAACTCTGCTCTCTCACTCTTCTTTGTTTGAGAAATCTGCTTGTCGTGCTTTATGAAGATGGATTGTAGATTCATTAACCTGTGTAAACAGAAACATTCCTTGTACCAATTATAGGTTCTTTAACTTTAACACTGAAATAAACAGTGCTGTGAGATGTATGGACATGCAATTTATTTAGTGTCTTGCACTAGCAATGAAAGCTTTAAAGATGACTGTCTCAGGCAAATAATAAAGTTGTAGCATACTTTGTCCTTCTAAAATTGGCAATGTGCTTGATGCTCCTAATAAAACTGTAGCACACTTTCATGCCATGAAGAGTGTATACGATACGATGAACTTTATTGTCCCGCTCAGGGAAATTTGTCTTGGACTCTGCGATGCGTCATGAATGCCTTGACAGTCACAATGACAACAAACAATACATCCTCAGCCATAACAGCATCAACAATTACATAACAGTATTGCACATATCCCATAACATAACACATACATACACCTCATAATAGTACATGCTAAAAGATCACCGTAATAAAGGCACTATAAAAATTATTACATAAACTTCAGCCTCAAGCAGCATTGTTAAGAAATTGAATGGAAGTTGGAACAAATGAGTTCTTAAAACGATTGAGTTTGCAGTGAGGGACTCTATATCGCCTCCCCGAGGGTAGGAGGTCATACTCTGAATGGAGAATGTGAGAAGGGTCGTTAACTATTCTCTGGGCTTGCTTAAGAACAGTTTGTTCATAAATAGACTGCAAGGTCTGGTAGCTGCTTTTTCCAATGACCTTCATGGCCGTATGCACCAGATGAGCGAGTTTAGTTTTTAGTTTTGCGGTGAGGTTGCCATACCAGGATGACATCCCATATCTGATTAAACTCTCCAGCACTGCCTGGTAAAATAAAAACATGATGCTTTTGTCCACCCCATATACTCTCAGTCTGCGTAAGAAATACAGTCTCTGCTGTAGACGAGAACACAAGATATCAACATGCACATACCAACTAAAAGTGTCATCTAAGTGAACTCCAAGATACTTATAAGAGCTGACCTGTTCAATGGGTGAGTCGTGTATAACGACAGGGCTATGATCCCCTACTGATCTCGGGTCTAAGACCAACTCTTTAGTTTTGTTAACATTCAGAGTGAGGTGGTGAGCATCACACCATTGCACAAAGTTTTCTATTTCAGAAAAATAGGCTGAGGTACTGGAATCTTTGTGCAGTAGACTGAGGATGGCGATATCATCAGAAAATTTAAAAACAAGGTTCCCTGGGTGGCTGTTTATACAGTCATTAGTATAAAGTGTAAAAAGAACCGGGGAGCTGACACAACCCTGTGTAGCACCTGTGCTGATTGATTTACATTCTGAGAGGGTGTTATTGACTCTAACCTGCTGACTCCGATTGGTTAAAAAGGAAAAATACCACTTAATTAAAAAAGGGTTAACACTCATCTGCCTCAGTTTAGAAATGAGCAGATGGGGTTGAAGTGTGTTAAAAGCCGAGCTAAAATCAATAAATAAAATCCGTGCATATGCTTTTGGGCATTCCAAGTGCTTGACAGTGGAGTGGGTGATGCTGTTAATAACTGGTATGGATCAAGTACCAAGTTGACCTCTGCCTTAAGCACAGATAACATGTATTTCTCAAAACTTTTCATTACAATCGAAGTCAGGGCCACAGGTCTAAAATCATTGTTATCAACTGGACACGGTTTCTTAGCTACAGGAACTATGATGGATTTTTTCCACAGAGCAGGAACAGTGTGTGAATCCACAGACCGCTGAAAGATGGGGCACCAAGCTGGAGTAAGCTCTTCTGCACATGCCTTTAAAAGCAGTGCAGAAATGCCATCTGGGCCGGTGGATTTATTAGTGCATACATGTTTGAAAATAGACTGAATCCTGAGTGGATCAATTATAATCCTACAGCTAACATCAGTTAAGATAGTTTCTATGACATTATTAGATTCCACAGAAAAGTCATGGTTGTCAAATCTGAGAAAAAAGTAATTCAGTTCATTTGCCTTCCCCAGATCATCATCAGTACTGAGGCGTTTCTTGGTGGTATTCATATTTGTAATAGCCTTCATGGAGTCCCACAGCTTTTTTGAATCCATTGACATAAAATTCTGCTCTATGGTGTCCTTGTGATGTTTTCTGGCTTCCCTCAGCCTCTGGTTGAGTTCTCTTTGCACCGTTTTCAGTCCTGCTCTATCATTATTTTTAAAGGCTAACTTTTTCCTATTAATACAGTCCTTTACACTGTATTAATAGGAAAAAGTTAGCCTTTAAAAAAAATAACAGAGCATGTCTTTATTTTTGATTACTTTTACTTATTTGCTTTCACTGTTTATACAGGGTGAACTAGCACTTATGGTAAATCACCATATTGTTTTCAATTCCTCCAATTCTGTTGGGGGGTCTGTTGGGGGGGGGTCTTTCATCTAGTATGTGTGTCAGATCATTCAGATTCTATGATGCAGAATTTATGATTAATTGATAATTGGCTTTGTTGAATTGCGTATGCTGTCTGTAATATTCATACTCTACCTGACCTCGTCAAGGTGGTACAGTACATCTGCCATGTATGTTTGTTTTCAAATGCATTGTCCACTTGAGCTTGTCAATGTGTCACAGTGCATCTACATAGGAATGATTGAGTTAATCAGACATTTGGAATACACTTAATTTCTGGTCATACTGCTGAGTCCTGAAAAAGGCTAACAGTTTGTGCCGTACGGGACTCTCTGTTTGAAAGACATATCGGTAAGCTCATTTCAAATTATTTGTGGATTGCTGTTTGCTGCTTGAGAGACCAGTAAGAAGTTAGGAAGCCTCTGATAGGCAGGTCCTTTGTTAAAGCTCATAGTTCTCCAACAAGACCAGTTTTTGGTATCTTCTTGTTTAGGGACAGGCAGGCTTTGTAGAAATTGAAGCGTGGCTACGTCATAATTGTGAAGACCCATGCATTTGGTCTAAGCTTGTGAACGAAAGAAGGAAACTGTTGCTGACTACACTGACACATTTCAGGAAGTTTGTCTGGCACATAGTGGTTTAGCAAATATCACTCCACAAAATATTGGTAATCTGGACAAACCAATCCTGCTTCATAATCAAATATGAGGGGCTGTCCTCCAAGGTAAAACAGTATGTAGTATTAGCAGCCAGAGATGGGAAAACAAAAAGCGGGAAAGAACTCCCGACACTTGCTGCTGAAATAGAGTGTGACCTCAGGCAGAGAGGGGCTTCAGCTATAACCCACGTAGCATATTGTAATCAGGCAAACTCTCAATTCAAATGTAATAAAAAAAGGATTCTCCAAAGAAGGGAATCTGATGCAGAGTACTACTGATTCCTGCCTCTAATGTGATAAGAGAGACTATTGGGAAAGACACTGTAGGAAAAAGAAAATTGATATGCAAGAAGAAAGTGGTAGTGAGGAGGAAGAAAAAATCAGTTGCCTTTACAATAAACCACTCAGCAGGCTGGCGACAAGCTGCACAAGCTGCAATTCCATCTGTTCCTCCAAGCCAGGATTTAAATGAATGCCAATCTCCTGTTGCAGAATGTTTTTAAATGACATCAGAAGTCCTGGTAAGTTGAAGCAGTTCTAGTGAGCTATGTGGCTTGACATTCTGCAGTGCACTGACGTTGCAGTATGTCAGTTATCATATCGTCTGTGGGGACGCAGATCAAGATCGCATTTTTTAAAGACTAAAATAAAAAAGGTAAGATCTTATTGATCATTGCAGAATTTGTCTAGTCTAAATGTGGCTGGCTCGTCAGCTAGACACAGTAAGCCGACTAGCCAGTGTGAATAATCTAGTTCAAGATGATGATAAGCAGGGATCCATGACAAATAATTTTTTTTTTAAATTAATAATAATGCACCATTGGAATAAAAGCATCAAGTTTTATATCCGTTGATTGGTGAGCAGGACTGGGAAAAGCTGAAAAGTACGCATTTGGCTGTGTTACTTCACAATGTGTATTGTTTGTCACTCTGGAAGAGTTGGACATGTTGGGGAATGCGAAATTAGTGTTTGGGAACTAGGTCTGCAGGTCATTGTGTCACTGGAAAAAGAACAGCTGCCAACTTTCTCGTTTAGTAGGAAAACATTCCGGCATGTTTTTGATTTCTCAACAGATACTGATACCAATACTGTTGGTACTGTATTGCAAGGGAGGCTAACAGATCACAGTAACTATATTATAATTGATACAAAAATATCGATGCAGCCTTAAGCTTCAAGTAACCAGCTACTGGTCACACAGATTTGGGTATAATGATACATTAACAATGTAGTGATTCCTTTTGCGAAGCATACCACTTGTTAGTCAGTAAATACAAAACCAGCTGAACAAACTATGAAAGGACCTTCCGTGCAGTCTTGGTGAAATTGCACTTTTGTATTCCTGAGATGAGCAAAGGCTTTTGTAAGTCACTCTGTAGAAAAATATTAAAATGTTTCTGCTAAGTGACTGTAATGCCATATAATGTCCCTGCTTAAAGTCCGGTAGCAAAAAGACCTTTGTTGTCAGACCACTTTTGATTGACTGTACATGATACACTTTATACATTTAATTAAAATTCACTCATTATCTTACCAATAATTAACAAACCTGATTGAGTCAGAGGGGTTTACATGCATCAGAGTGAAATCCACACTATACTCATATCCTCTGCAGAAAGGTTTTTATGAAGTATAATTGATCACTCTTGCCTCTTTTGCTTCTACTTCTACCAATTAAAGGAGCAGTCCAGTATACTTTGGACACTTAAAAGCTTATTTCATGAATGGGATGAATGTGGAAGGTTGGCTGGGTCCCTTTGCACGTCTATGCCTCTTACCCTGTGTACCCTCACCAGGTGCCATAAAAGCTCTGATGATGGAGGTGGAGGCCCCGCGCTTGGATTTCTCTTCCTGTATTCGCACCGGTCGCAGGAACGCAATGCACGACATCAAATGGGATCGAAGCACTTGCAACACCAGCAAATTGAGCAAAGAGATGGCCCAGATGGGCACACAAGCAGCAGGTGGACACGCACGTACAGGTATTTATACGCGTTTACTGTAAGACGGCGTAGCTCCTTACCTCTGAATGCGGACATGTTGCTGACTAAAATGCATGTGTATGCGTCTGCCTGACTTACAGAGGGGGGGAGCTCAGTGACATCTCAGTCTCTGGAGGGTCGTGGTTCTGCCAGTGTGGAAGTCCAGGCAGATGGGCATATTCTGCAGCCCTGAAGGAAGCTATGAAAGAGCCAGCTTTTGGTCCACATCACCGGCACTGCCTTGAAGAAAACTCAACACAGAACTTTAACAACAATGTAACATTCGATAATGTTGTTCCTGACCTTTGATACCAGGTATACAGCTTTATTTATCAAGGAAACGTTTATAAGTTTGTAACTTATTTAGGGCTCCAACAATCCAAAAATCCTCACACTTACAATCCCAGGGTCTGTGCTGTCCACCTCTTGGTCACTTAATTGTGTTGAAAGTTTTAAACTCCTTGGAAAACTATAGTTTTTAGTACTGTAAGAAACATACAGTGGGCCCCAGAATTGCATCATTACTTCATGCACAATACATTTCATGAAAACGACATCTGTGAGTGTTTTTCCATCAGGCAATTTCAATGCAAGTTCAATATTTAAATATTATGTTTAGGGTCGGGTGGCATGGATGGTGCAGTGGGTAGCACTGCCGCCTCACAGCAAGGAGGTCCTGGGTTCGAATCCCCGTCAGCTGGAGCCTCTCTGTGCGGAGTTTGCATGTTCTCCCCGTGTCTGCGTGGGTTTCCTCCCACAGTCCAAAGACATGCTGGTTAGGCTGATTGGAGAGTCTAAATTGCCCATAGGTATGAGTGTGTGAGTGAATGGTGTGTGTGCCCTGCGATGGACTGGCAACCTGTCCAAGGTGTATTCCTGCCTTTCGCCAAATGTTTGCTGGGATTGGCTCCAGCCCCCCTGTGACTCTGTTCAGGATAAGCGGGTTAGGATAATGAATGAATTAATGAAAGTTTAGGGTCAATTTGACCCCACTCAGTGTTTGAAATCTCTTAAAAACCAGTTAACCCTTTTTTATATTGAAACTGTATACTGATTTTTCTAATTTGGTGGGATTAATTAAATAGTAAAAATACAACAAACTATGCTATGTGAAGTCCTGTACCAACTTTTTTCTTATTACATGTAGTAATGAGGCTCAAATATACAGCATTGATCAGTGGGGCTTCGACTACACCTTCAGGGGTGATGAAAGTAATGAAAGCCACAGAAGTGATGCTGAAACAGGCCATTCTGTACAGTACATTTAACTACAATCATGTACTAAAACACCACAGGACAACAGCACCATTGATCTGGCTCAGGAATCAGATCTGAACAGGCCACGGTTCAGAAATGAAAGTTGCGCCATGTTTACTCCCATGAACTCAGCCAGCTGATTTCACTAGTTCACTAGTTAGTATAGAATATTTATTTGTATGATATATCATGAAAATGATAATGAAATAAAATAATGTTAAGGTATACCTTCCAGCTGAACTGAAATCTACAGTTTGTAGAAATTGCTAGATTGTGTTGTACGGCTGGTGACCCCAATGTTTTGGAGGATGCCAGTGGTCTACACTCCTGAAGCAGCAGTGGGGTTCATGCATTAAGCCTGTTGCTGCGATTGTAGAGAATCGGACATTCAAAATTATGGTGGGAATTGAGTACAGCCCCACATTGGGTGCGGTTTCTTTTATTTTTTAAAATTTCATTTCAGTTCATAAATATCGTGAGCTGGTTCTAACTGACATTTTTGACAAAAATGTGAATGAATTTGAAGCTCAACGTCTCAAAACTTTTCAGAGCGCAGATAGAACCTACTGATTCTCAGCTCACAATATTTTGTTAAATCTTCTTCTGAAAGCTTGAAAATATTATCAGATTAAAATCACTCTGGATGAAAAGCATCTGCTAAATGACTAAAATGTACATATGAAAAAAGATCAACACATCCATGGCAATACTGTGCGCATTATAATGACATATAAATATTCCTATGTAATACATAAAACTCAAATGTAATACTTGTTCCATCATATAATACCATCACAATTCAGGGATGCTTGCATGTATCAAATAAACTGTGGCAACAGTGGTTAAAACAACTTATTGTGGTCAACCCATAGTACTTAAGGGGTGTTGGATTGATCCCATTTTGTGGCAATATTGAACTGTGTAAGATGCACATTTACTTCACATTCGAAGTGTATAATGACAAGCATGATGCAAAATACCTTCCTGATTTTTAGAAATGTAAGTAACCAAAAGAACATACAAAATACCACAATTGCATGTACAGTACTGTGCAAATGTTTTAAAACATAAATGGTCTTTGATATTTTTAGATTTATGACATTAGTCAGTACAAAAGAGCACATTTGAGATTTCCAAATATTACATTTCCAAAAGATTAAATGTTTGTGAAATGCTTCCATTTTGTTAAATAAAGTAACATACTGTATTAAGCAACAGACCACTTCTCTGATAAAAGGATGATTGAGGTCTGGGATTATCTGGAGACCCAGATACAAGCCAGGCAGCCAAACCTGGAGAAGAACTATGGCAAGTCTTCCAATATGTTTGGAATAACTACAGTATACGACTGCAGAAGTGCACCCAAGAGAACTGATGCAGTTTTAAAGGCGATGGGAGTTCACCATTAATATTGATTTGACTTATTTTAAACTCTGCTCTTTATAGTACATTTCATAATGTACATATTATTTTTAAATAATATTTTTACATTCTTTTTTTAGAGCATCTTTGCTTTTTGGATTGTTTGTACAATACTTTTGCACAGTACTGTATATTAAATTATCATATACCATATACATTTAGCTAATTGTCCAGGCAAAAAAATTATCATTATCCTGACCCTTTTAGCTTTGAAAAGTGTGCCATCTATTGTGCAAGTGTGGCACCTGCAGTGTATAAAACATGCTTCAAATATATAAATTAATATATAATATTCTACACCGTGGGAACACAGAGCGCATGTGAGAATATTTACACATACAATATTCTTCGGCTGTCTAGATTAGTACATTTTTAGAACGATGTGTCATGCAGTGCTTGGATAAAAAATGAAGTGCATTTCTTACCATAAATACTACCAAAGCTCAATTAAATGTATGAAGGGATTTGTATCCTTCAGAGGGTAGGGGCATCTCTGCTGACTATGCCAGAAATCATTTGGAAAAATGTGGTTGTGGGAAATGTAGGCTGTACAGTCTTCCGTTTACAGTAAAGAGCTACTGAACGCATTTGTTTGGACATAATCTTAGTTGGGTAGTTTTCAGGTTTTCAGAATTTCCTTCAATGACTGGCTCTGTCATTCCATAAACATCAAACAGACGATTAAGTAGGTCCTTCTTCTCTTTCTCTGGCAGAAAACTGGAATTTGCAGCATTTATGTTCTGTGAGCACGAAAAAAAAGAAAAACCCATTAGATAGATCCTGGATGTTTCTGTATGTATACACACTAAAATGTTTTATATCTACAGACATTAAGGTGGAAAAGTCTTACAAGCCTCTTGAATTCCTCTTCTGTGAAGCCCATGTATTTCTGTGTGATTGAATAGTCCATGTCTAAGGTGTTGTTGAATATCAAAGGGTCATCCGTGTTCAAAGAGTAGTTGGCCTTGTCTGCTTTAAACCTAGAAACATACATCAAATCCCCATGCAATCCTTTAATTGTCATTTAAGGGTGGCACAGTGGTGAAGCGTACAGCACTGAGTAAGGAGTAAGGGTAAGGTCTTAGGTCAGGGTCTTCCTGTGAGGAGTATGCATGCTTTCGCATTTTTACATTTCATTAGGCCAAGGACATCACTGAAATTAAAAATAATGAACAGAAATGATAAGAAAGGAGAAAACTATATCTGTGCCAAGCAGCTCCATTCTCAAAGCTCTGAATCCCAGGGCCCAGGGCTGGTTTTGGTTCCAAATTGTATGTACCCTTCCCTTGCATCAAGGGGGGAATCCCCAAAATACCAGGATGAAATATGGAGGCCACGCCAAGTGGGGTTTGGAAAACGCAGCTGATTTTCCAAAATCATACGATGGTAAAAGAAAATACTTGCGTAAGTAGACAAGATTACTTCCGATATAGGTTACGGGCTATAGGGCAGTTCAGTTCCAATTTGGTTTTATAGTCTATCCTCCCTCGCAGAGCAGCTATTAAGTTTGCTTGTTGCATGTCACAAATTTAGTCGGGAAATACCTCCCTTGAGCAGGGGAAGGGAATGTGTTGAAGTGGAATCGAACACAACCTCCCTCCAGCAGGAGAATACTGTGCTAACCACTGCACTAAATCAGTGCAGCACTTAGTCTGCCACTTGGGCATATGAGGTTGCTGTCTGGGCACACATTGAATAATGACCCCACCCTGCTTGCAGTGATTGGCTCATACTCAGAGGGTGGGATGTGCCACACAGGCAGCTGCAGGCTGGAAGGCTCAAAACACCACCAGGAATCTGCGCCTTAGATAAAGGGTGCATGGTTCATTTAGCACAAAAAAATTTAAATGCACATTCGCAAGCATGTTGGTTGAATTATAAAGAAAGCTATTTATATGCACTTAACGGGGATCACAGGGAAACTGCTACTATTTAGATAAAACTACAACTTGTAGAACTGGAGTAACTCACCGAATGAGGGGGTGTGTAGTGAAATCTGGGTCACAGGCACCTGTCAATTTGCTGGATACTGGACAAACCTGGATTAAAGAATCATTAATAATTATTAGGCAGAAACAAACATAGGATCATGCAGCAAAGGGCACTGTAAATCAGTGCTCTACAGACATTGCCCTAACGGCCTATTGAACAGTCAATGCACACAGAATTAGTACTTTTACAAAAACAGCACAATATCCATATAGCACTGATAATCAAACAAAATGGAATAGCCAATAAAACAGACTTGCAATATAATACAACCATCTGCATGCATTTACATGATGACATCATTAGGAATGAACCCTGTATGGTAACCAGCCCAGCAGGAGCACAGCCTGTGTCGCAGGTAAACTTTACCAATTTGCTCTACTGATGTGGAAATGAAGGCAAGCGGTAATTACCCAGCAGGTACGCTAGTGTCAAAATGATGGCCTCTTTAGTCTAGCATGTGACAACAAGAGACCTCCAGGGGTCACTGTGTAACTGAGAATTGGCAAGATGTTTGCACATACCATAACACTGAGCTGAAAAATCACATGATCAAGAAGAAAGATGCAACAGAAACCAACGTTCTTATATATATATTTTTTAAAAATATTTTGCACAAAATTAAAGGATCATTTTTTTGATCAGACAATTTAAACTCTTCTAATCAAGAGAAGCAATCTCCCAAATGAGTAATTTGCCACTTCAGAAGAATTCATGAGCTTTAAAAAAAGAATACATAACATGCAGCTTATTATGCATCACATAGTATTACATGAAAACGGTGAACAGATACAGGCTGCAGAGAGATGGAGGTGCTTTCGAGCCTTTAAAGTGCTCGGGTAGCAGCTGGACCTCAGATCCAGAAGTGAATGGAGACGAGGTAACTCATACCACAGATTCACCTTCAATAATGCAGTGCAGGCCTCTCTCACATAATGCGTGTGTTCATGCTCTGAATCAGAGGAGCAGCACATTCATTGCACAACTTGCCTCAAAATGCATATTCCTTTTAAGAAGCTGCTGGTAGAGAGCCTGGTCCTCCAAACTGCGATAGCCATGTCCGATTCTTTCAGCTTTCAAGACTTCTACTGCCTGCACAAACACAGAGGCCCCACAAATGCGGACTCACTTCTCTAAATTGTGCCGTTATTCCTTCTTGCGTACACAGCTTCTTCATCAGAATAAATGGTCTCTGAGAAGTGGGACTAAAATGTACATGGGTCCTTAAAAGGACAGTTTTATCTCACACCAACTACAGGCTACACTGTAGTGGTGATACACGTCATAAATAACTATCTATATGAGATAAGCATTTAATACAATATAAATGAACACAACAATGTATATTAGACAGTCTAAATAACATAATTCAGAAAATACAGACCTATGCATCAAATATTTTTTACGACTGAAAATCGGCATTTTTCCACTGGATTCCTTCATGGAGCCCTGGGTGTCCTCAGGCCCAAGTTTTGCCATGGACCCGTTTATTGAAATGAAGCATGCTTAGAGCACGCGCAGAATCGGGGGGAAGTGAATTGATTTTATGAGGCACATTAGCTGATGATCACAGAAAGTGATTGCTGAGAGACTGAAACACAGGTACACTGCTACTCAGCTTAGACGTGTGCTCAGGCGTTCACAATGCCTTCTGACCTTCCTCTTCAGACAGCAGTGAGGGTGGAGGTGGAGCCTACAGAGAAGTCTTATTGTGTGTGGGGTAGGTAACCCTCACGAATGTGACAGTAAAAATGTTGAATGGCTACTACACTGACGTATTGTTCCTTCTAGGCTTTTCCCCCCTCCCACTGCCTGTTTATTCTGGCTTATTCAGCTGGTTTTTGGGAAGACACTCACCTCCTTCACCACTGATGGCGGGCCCACTTCTCCTGCATGGACGGTCCTGTGCACCCCGCTTCTGACCGCTTCCTGTCAACACAACCCCCCATAAAACACATTGATGACAGTGACCATTTAAGCTATATGCAATTATTAAACCAAATTCTCAATCAAGCACTGTTAGAGCTAGACATACAGTGCAGTCCATTAAAATTTGGACAGTGGTACAATTTCTGTTCTTTTGACTTTGAAATCCAATGTAAAATCCTTTGTACATTGGATTTTAAATGAAACAATATGTCCTTGGCATAACTCTGGTCCTCATGTTGACAAATTACAATCACAGACTTCAAAGGCAATCAAAAGCCTAGAATTATGACCTGATACTGAAAGCTTAATACCAGCACTAAGGAAGTAAGTGAATACATCAGAAGCAGCTGAGAAGCCAACTATCCAATTAATTTTGGTGCCCTATAATGCGAAAAAAGGAATGCAATTCCTACCTCCAAATATGGATGTACATACCCTTAAATAAAAGTTTGCCCTTTAACCTCATATTCATTTCAAATCCTGTGTGGAGTATAGAGTCAAATGAACAAAAATTGTACTAGTCAAAATACTTGAACACTGCATTTTCCTTTGTTTTGCAAGCAGAACTTTACACCAGAATTAGATTCAACTATATTTAATGGTTTACATTAAAGTCTACAAACAAGTTATTATTTTTAAGCCTGAAACCAAATAAAAACCTACGGAAACCCTGAAAGGTTTGTTTTTGTGCTTCATGCGGTCGTAGTAGCTCAAGGCAGCATGGACACACAGGGTAAATGGTACTTCCATGTTAACTGTATACGTCAGCTAAAATATTTGGCAAATAAATGTTGTCCAGAGCATTTCCTTACAAGTATGGTAACTTGCGCCTAGCAAGACATGAACTGGAGTGACCCTGTGTGCCTTTAACTCAGATTTTCCACATTCTTTTGCCAGTACTCGATGTTCATGGCCATGTCGGATCATAAATAAAGCTAGCAATTAAACCACAATCAGGATTATAAGGTTATAACCTTTGAGTTTGAAAATCATCCAGCTCATTAATGGACCACAAAACTGAGTGACATTTTGGAATGGAAACCATGTCATCATTGGATAACACTTCTCTTCAGCACACCAACCGTGATAACAGATGTTTTTATAGACATAATACAAATACATATTTTAGAACTAGATAAATCACATGCCCAAAACAGCGCACTATAATTTTTGGCACCCTTCTCAATGTTTTTTCCAGAAGTTGTACACCAAGCTGGCTTTTGTGGTTCTCCTAAAATTGGACAAGAACAACATTTAAAAACCAGCCTTATAATTGCCATTGGCCCTATGTGGGTTAGAAACATACTGTACAGTAACACTCTCTCTCAAGCTCATTTCCAAATAGTTATAGAATGGACATTACATTTTATTCATATGAATCCAGGCTTCACAAAGAAACAGACATTTCAATGAAACAGCATTTCTCACTAACATTTCAGACATAAATCAGTTCTCACACAGATTTTTACCTCAACTCAAACAAAGTTGTACTATTGCACCATAGAGAACTGGTAGAAAAGTCTTCTTACTGTAATGTTTAACATTTTCTGTATGCCCCACTCCAATCATGATGGTAGAATACTTCTTTGGAGGTGCTACAACATTATATAAATGTCAATCAAGATATCCAGTGTGAGAATTGTGAGAATTCGACAGCACAACACTGCTGGCACCTGATTGGTTAGACGCACTGTGGTACCCCAATGTTTTCAAACCAGAACATGGCACCCTGTTCATAAACTCTGATATTCCACCCAAGCTGTCCACTAGAATATTTTTCAAAAAACATTGTAGAGAAACAGGTCCTGGAATTGCTGAATCGCGATTCATATTTAATCCGCAACGCCTCATTTGACAGTTTGACAAACTGGTGGAACTGGACCAGCCTCAGTACCTCAAAGGCCTTCTTGTGGCCGGGATAGGCCTCACAGTCCAGAGACTCGTCTCCTGCCAGGTCGATGGCCACCACCCCGCTGTGCCGATACTTCTTACACAGCTCTACCACCTCCATGGACCAGTCTGGACATAGAAACGAACACATAAACATGCAGCACACAAACACCACGCACACACTGATGAGGATAAACAGAACGGATGCACGGTTTTCCCCACAGAGACATGCGAACAGAATGCCCACACAAATGCAGTGGACTGTTCATTACCTGGCATGTTACGGATGCAGCAGAGAATAGACCTGGCTTTTATTTTGAAGGCCCGCTCTCCTGCTTTCAGGCCCTGGTTGACTAGGTTCACCACTTCATCAGGAGACAGATCGCCTCTGTGTGCAGAATCAATAATCAGGCTTGCCAGAACCTCAAGAGGAAATGTCTCACACTCCTAAGCATTACCTAATGAAGAGTGATAGGACCTGATGAAACACGCCATCAAGGAACTTTATTTTTATTTATTTTTTATTTTTATTT
The DNA here is from genome assembly GCF_963514075.1 of Conger conger. Classification (NCBI taxonomy): domain Eukaryota; kingdom Metazoa; phylum Chordata; class Actinopteri; order Anguilliformes; family Congridae; genus Conger; species Conger conger. Next base: position 30,427,788 of record NC_083773.1, on the reverse strand, counting down.
GGACAATTACAATGTGTGCAGAGTATATCCTCCCAAGACCCTGTACATGAATCTTGAGATTAATCTCAAGCCATATATTCTACTATGCTGAAACCTACTACAAGGGACATTCAATAAAAGTAAAATACATGTTTAGAATATTATAATATTTTTGAAAATATGTTTTCACATCCAATACACCTGTATAATGTAAAAATAGTGGTAAAATTTAATGGGGTTATTTTTTTTATTTTTATTTTTTTTGCAGGTTCTCAGGATGTTCACCTCTTTCGAGGCTTCAGTGTTGACCTTTGGATGGGTGTTTTCCACACAATGAGATCAACCCTGCTTTTTGAAACGGAGCCAAGAGGGCGTGGAGTTCACACACTTGTCAGTGAGTTTCACAACGGCAGTTTCACCACACCCCCTCATCTTCCATCCTGTTCCTCTGTTCCTGCGAGCCACTTCAGCACAAACTACATGTACCAACATGTACATACTTGGACTTAAGAAATCAAACAAAAACTCAAGCTGAACAGACTTGCAACTTACTCTTTTTGGTTCCATGGTATAGGGTCCACTTTAGTGTTAGCCAGAAGGTGTGGACTGTACCTAACTTCCACATATAGCACTCCCTCCTTGGCTTTTGTCTCCAAAAACTCATAAGCTACTCTTTGAATTGCCTCCCTGTCGCCCCTGCAGACAAAAGAGGCCGTTTAGTTGCAGCTCAGCAGGTACTGTGACTGGTTCAAGCAGTGATCCTTTACCCCCGGCATTGCCTTCATTCACACATTTACAGGCATTTTCTGGTCAATACTCAAATGCAGCACTCATTAGGCTTCCTCATGCAGTTGCATTTGGGTGACTTCTATGCAGCTGAAAGCATAAAACAAGCCGATTCATGTACAAAGACAAATGTTCTTAAAATTAAAACCATAAATGTTCTTACCAGCTGACCTCAAAGACTAAAGTTCACACAAACAAAATATGAGCCAAACTCCTTACTCACACATTTATACTTTGCTATGCAGTCATGACTAAAGCTCTGCGAGTAAATGGCTTTCTAAATCCAAATTACTTTCAACTTTATTCTGGGTGAAGCATTATCAATTCTTATCTTAACAGAGAGCCTTTGTTTACAGTAAAACTACAATGACATAGGGGGAAAGGAAAGGGCAGCAATTGTTTTGCCTTTTCTTGGGGCCAAGTTTACAGTTATCAAAATATGTGACCACCCAGAATATCTTGGCCTACATTTACACAAATACATCACAGGCCAGAATCATCTTCAACTCCTACAGGCCTTGAGCAAAAAGCAAGAAGGAAGTATGTCGGAGATTTATTTTACATTTCTACCTCATGACGTACAGGGCTCAACAGCCTCTCTTAGGGAGTAAGTTTATACATTTAAAAAAATAAAAATAACATGCTCTGCTGGTTTTTGTGATTTCCTTTCAATCAGCAGTCAACTGAGTGTACTCGGTCTGTAGAATAATGGAACTTACACTCACTGAGCACTTTATTAGGAACACCTACTTATTAATTATTCAGGCGATTACCTAATCTGCCAATCGTCTGGCAGCAGGGCAATGCATAAAATCATGCAGATACAGGTCAGGAGCTTCAGTTGCATGCATCTCAGTCATTTCAACCGTGGCATGATTGTTTGTGCCAGACGGGCTGGTTTCAGAGTTTCTGTAACTGCTGGTCTCCTGGGATTTTCACACACAACAGTCCCTAGATTTTATTCAGAATGGTGCAAAAAACAAAAAACATCCATTGAGCAGCGAATGGAAAGCCTTGTTGATGAGAGAGGTCAACGGAGAATGGCCAGACTGGTTCAAGCTGACAGAAAGGCTATGGTAACTCTGATAACCACTCTGTACAATTGTGGTGAGCAGAAAACCACCTCAGAATGCACAACATGCTGAACCTTGAGGCGGACGGGCTACATAACAGCAGAAGACCATGTCAGGTTCCACTTCTGCCAGCCAAGAACAGAGAGCTGAGGCTGCAGTGGGCACAGGCTGGGCAGTTGAAGACTGGAAAAAAAACTTCTAAACTTCTTGATTCTAAATGGTAGGGTCAGAATTGGGCACCTACAGCATGAATATGGATCCAAACTACCAGTCCAGGCTGGTGGCAGTGGTGTAATTGTGTGGGGAACGTTTTCTTGGGATACTTTGGGCCCATTAATAACAAACGCTTGATGAATGCCCCAGCATATTTGAGTATTGTTGCTGACCATGTGCACGCCTTCATACACCCATCTTTTAATGGCTATTTCCATGATAATACACCATGTCACAAGCAAAAGAAATCTCAAATTGGTTTCATGAGTGCAATGTTTTTCAGTGGCCTTCCCAGTTACCGGATCTAAATCCAATAGAACACCTTTGGGATGTGGTACAACAGGAGATTCACAACATGAATGTGCAGCTGACAAATCTACAGACATGGGGTGATTGAATGTTTAACATCTTGTGAATCCAGAATTGAGGCGGTTTTGAGAACAAAAAGAGGCCCTACCAAATATTAGTATGGGGTTCCTATAGGGTTCAGTATAAGTGCTCAGTGAGTGTTTAATTGTATCAAGTGTGAAGTTGTTTCATGACTGTGTTGCCTCACTATTATAAGACATGAGTGAACCCAACAGTTAACCCAAACATTCTAAGCACAAGGTGTTATTTTATGGTTTTCTTCCAGACATACAGTACTCGGCCCGTAATCTATTAAAATGGATTGTCCTGATGTTGCATGAAAATAATACCACTCCCCTACAATAGGCCTGGCCCATGATCCAGTGCAGAGCCCAGTGCCCTAGAATCCACACCATCAGAATATGCAATAAAGGCCATTGGCTAGTGTCTGAAGCTGCGTGGTAGCCATAGAAATCATCGTCATGATGTAGATGCTAGTATTTCTCTCTCCCGGTTGAGCAAATACACGGACCAAGAAGAAGAGAAAGGCTTTTTCCGATGTGCAGCGGGGACTCACGCGATCACGTGCATGTAGTGCTCAAACTTGCAGAGGAATTCTGTGAGGGAGGCAGGCTTGTGCAGCATACAGAGGTGAGCCATGTCCTCAGCGGTGTCCGTGCTCAGCGCCAGTCCCCGTTTCCTGCACACACGCGCACATACGGATCCTTCAGATAAACATGTACAGTGATGCATGCACAAACATGCACGCACACACCTTTCAGAGCGGACAGATTATCTGCAGACACTGCGTAATGAAATGCTACTCGGCCTTTATCACTCCTCGTCATCTCCCCAAAGGCATTGCACATTTAGCTTTAGATAAGCATGCAACTCGCACACTAGCACATACATGCACAAACACACGCACATACACACGCATGCACATGCACCTTCACTTACTTCGCAACATCCAGAATGGTTTCTGGTCTAATAGAACCATCAAGGTGAACATGCAGCTCCACCTAAGGGTATGATATACATTTCAAATTACAATTTGTAAAGATGCATTTTCAGATATACAGTATATAGGGGCGAGTGGAGCATATTGTCATACTGTTCAGTCTTTCTTTTCAGTTCTCAAAGAAATGTACAGGGAACAGAGTTATAGACAGTTAAGTAGAGTGTCCACTTGACAACTTACCCCATCAGTGGGTAAATACAGAAGATATTCCAAATAAGAAAACAACCAAGTCATTGTGGATATTTTTTAATTTTAAATGAAATTCAAACAATCTGTTGACATTCTTGTCGATATTACTCATACCGATTTCTTTTGGTACAATATTACCTGAAAGCATTAAGAGCATTGGAAATGTGTTTGTTAATTATGCAAACTGAGGTTTTAATAAATACGTTTTGCATGAAAACATCCATTGTTTTAGCATTTTCCATTATACTATTGCCACGTACCAAATTAAAAATAGCGGTTAAACATATTTTGGATTAAGATGAAGTGTTCTAGTTAAAGTTTAAAAAAAAAAAGAAAAAAAAAAAAAAAGAATGTATTCCTGAGAGACAGTCTTTACCCCACAAAACACACTAGTCTGCATATGCAGATGTTAAAATACTTTCCATTCTAATGGCAGCCTGTGAGATGGAGTGCCAAAGATGCAGGCTCCCAGTGGTGGCCAGAAATGATCCAGGAACAGACCTCTCGATGTGGATGCCAGAGAATGGTTAAGCAATGTTGACAGATGACACAAATAATTTGGGGCCTTTTATACACCATTTTATGGTCCTGTTACTGTGATAAGGTCCTTGGGACTAAAAGCTTGACAGCATTATCTTTAATGTTAAAATTGTGTTGTATTGTGTTGCGTTGCATTCAATGCATGTATGACGATGCACTGTAGGGAGTTGCTCTGGATGAGTGCGTTTGCAAAATGAATAAAGGATGACATCACCACAAGGCCAGGTCTCCTTTTCAAAATAGATCAGAATGGGAGCTTCCTGGTAAAACACATGCACATTTCAGTTCACATTTTGGGGTTAGTGATGCCAGTTAAGTGACCTTAATTCTGAATGCTCTGAGGTTGTGCACTATTGCAAAAAAAGCACATTCCTGTCACAGTCTTTTAATGTTTCCCTGAGATCTTCAACATACAAACCATTTTCTCAGCCACACAAGGTGACCACTTTAGTAAGAAATTAGATGAAAATGTATGATAAATCCTGATCTGATAGGACAAAGATAACATCTGATTATGCAAACTGAGGAAGTGACATTTCAAACATTAATGAAGTTAAACAATATTCTAAATACTTCATTCTCACCTTGGGAATCCCCGTGATGTTACATCTGAGACTCAAAGTGACATTCATTTTACAATACCTAGCCTATATGGTTTCACCTAATCAGCGATCTATTATTTAGCACTAGTGTATGGCATTCCCGTGCTGACACAGGGCCCAGTGGCACCATAGGGAATCGATCATTCTGCTCAGGCAATGCTTATATAGCAGAATTACATGCAGCTTTAATGAGTCTCCAGCTCTCCTTCCTGGGGACCTCAATAGCCACAATAATGCTTCAGCAATGTATCCTGAGAATGTACCGATACATCCCTTAAGTGAGGGATTTTATAGGACCGTAGGGCTTTAATGATGGATGATAAACATTTTAACATGAAGGTTTTACACCAGTTGTTCAGGAACATCTGATTATATATTCATTATTTTATTATAAACACACCGAGAAGCATGTGCTGCAGATCTTTCAAGAGTACTGTTATACACCATTGACGCATGGACAATTAAAAGATTCTTTCAGTTTTACTTTTTAGGCTGCTGATACGCAGGCATCCACTTCCTGAAAACCAGGACTATTCAAATTGGTCTTCGACGCTATTTACCAACGGGGTCTGAAAACAATTTATCTAATGATAATCCAGTGTAAAGTCAGGAACTACTACAAAGTTTATTTTGAAAGTACCAACAGCCAAGTCCTCATGTTGGACTGATAATCAGGAAAACGGACGCTGCGCCTTCGCGTCCGTCCGGGACACGTTGTTTCGAAATAAAATTAATTCACGTCAGCAGCAAGTAGGATATAAATAAATAATTACTGTTCTGCGATTGGTCCACATACTGTAAACATAAATGGCAATTGCCTATAAACAAATCAGTGCAATGCTATTCAAGTTTTTTATTTTTTTATTCCGCGATTAACGAGCAGCATGGAATTAATTAATACAAATGTATACGCATGCCCAACGGCAGAAGTTCAGACAAGGCGTATAATATCCTACATTACGTTTAATCTAAACGCAGCTCCAGATGAAACTGATCCATCCAGGCTGGAATCGACTTACCTTGGGCTTGTTAAACGCAACTTCAATACCGAAACAGTTTCCTGCCATATTTTTATGGGCGGGTACTCCAAACTCCAAGTACAATTCGAAAGCCTGGTCTGCACTCCAGCTGCCATCGAGAAATGTTTTTATATATACAGTGCAACCCCACAGAATGACACCTCCCAGCGCAGATTTACCAACTCACCACCCACATTGTGTTCTCCTTGGTTTAAACCAGGGGTCAGCAACCCTGGTTTTTTATTTTCGCCTTAATACCAGCAACCGATTCAGACCCAAGAAACCAGGTGAGGCGAGTCAACTGTGTGATCGATTGCATTAATTGATCAATTAAGTGCAGAGTAACAACGAAAGCCAGCGTAACCTTCGGCTCTCCAGGACCAGGGTTGCCGACCCCTGGTCTAAACAGAAGAGCAAAACAAAGACCGATCTGTTTCAGGATTTTGTGTCAACCTCTCTTAATTATTTTATTGGCTCAATGATATTTTGATCTGACATTACGCACTAGCGTCAGCGACACACTAAGTGTATCCTAAATAATTTTCTATGCGTATTGAACCAGCGTATTTTATAGATCAGTCAAAAAACTAAAGCTAAGTGAACTGGTTGGAAAAAAACCCATTATATAGCGAGCCCCCAGGGCCGGAATTGTAGGGGGAATGGGGTCAGTTGTAACAATGCCAATCGCTCCAGCTACAGCGATCATACACACTGTGGATATGCTCATTAGCCCACATGGAGAATCAGACCAGAATCCTTACTAATTTTATCAACAAAAGCCTGTTTTTGAGGTATGAAAGTAAAATCTGAAGATCATTTATCATTGCATCAAACTGAGCAAATAATTGAACCAATTATATAATCTGAAGCTGGAATAAATAAGGGTTACAATTTATGAGTTGTAGCTGTGATTGGAATACTAGCATAACCCGGACACCCCAAGCCCAAGTTTTCGAACTACGACCATATCCCACAACCGAAGTTACTTTTTGAAATGCTCAACCTTGGTAGAAAAGCACCCCCAAGTGGTGACTTAGAGCAATGCTCACCAAAGTCGGTCCCCTGTGTATGCTGGTTTTCGTTCGAACCACAATGGCGCGACATGTATTTTAACAAGCTGTTAATTTTGGTTAATTACTCTTTTCATGTTTGGAAGGATTCTTTACCCTCTTACGCCGCATTGTGCTAGAAATAACTATAGATGCCACAAATAACAACATTTCCATGTTCATATCGTGCTTTATGATATTTTGTATATATGATATATTTCAGACAATGACATGAAAAAGAAGTTAAAATGTTTTACCTGATCAAATTAAAGACTGGGATGAATCAATGTGCGCCTAATTATTTAAAGTGCACACATGGCCACAAAAACACCTACCTGTTCAGCAGAACTCTTGGGGCCTGTCAGCTGGACACACACACAAGGTTTAATTATTAACCTACACAAGTTCCAATCTCTCAAACATGATATGAAGCGACTGCTGTATGAAAACATATGAACTGTTTATAAAAGCAAAAATTGCATAAAATAATAATCTTTGCAAATAAACATATATACAAATGAAAATGATCATTACATAAAGCATTTCGTTATAGGTGATATGAAAGCTTTTTTGCAACAGACAAAGAAGAATTCAAAGACAATGTAAATGATAACGAGCCAAACTTGCATTAATATGCATTACTATGAAGGAAAAATCATGAAAGAACCTAAACACCTGTGTTCAGCAACATCATTAGAAGCCTTTTGATTCACCTCAGTTTTTGAATTTTTGAAGAATCACTTTTAATATAACCCCAAGGACATCGAAAGACTTCATGTCATTTTAGATTAAATTACTTAAATGAATAGAAACCCCCCATTTTATTAATACACAAAAACAATAAGGGGGATAAAAACTTTCTTAAGGCACTGCACGTTTGTGCATGATGATTTATTTGTTCCACCAAAATTCACTGTCTGCTTCTTTGTTCCCTATAGGTAGTGAATCATGCACAAGCCAGGCAACCGTTTAATCAAAAGTCACCCATTCCAAAAAGGTATTTATATCATTTGAAAAATAAAAAAATCCAGGGGATTTTAGGCTCATATCATCATTTAGGTGGGACCACACGACAGGTGTGCTGTTGAATGTGCTTGCAGCCAGCTGCAGGTAGACTGTAGTACAACAGTCAAGGGCGGAATTCTGGGCCCCCTGAAAGAACATTGCTCTGGGCCCCCACCCTACTGGATTTTCTGTGGACCCCCTCTAGCTCTGTAGCATAAAGTACTGTACTGTATTCACTTACACACCAGCGCCAGTAGTGTAATTTTGCTTATCAGTCACAGCTGTGGCTGTGGGGGGATTGAGAGAGTATGAGTGTTTATTGGCAGTTAATTAGCCTTCTACAGATTCTACAGCCTGTTTCCTACCCACCTTCTGGTTGTTTTCACAGACATTGTGCTAGTATAAGATTGTTTACAACCATATGTTAAAACAGCAGCACAAGCTTCAGTTTGTTTACAGGGCATTGCCAGGCAGATGTCAACTGATTCAGCATTTACTAGAATGATCAGAAGAATAAAAAGAAATTTAGAAAAACTATTTTATTTTTACATGTGACTGTGCAGAAAAAAGAAGCATTTTAACGCCATGAGAACGACACTGGGGAATGTAAGGGAATTAAATTCATTGTTGATGGAGGCAATATCAAACTCCACGGTTCCAAACCAGTGACATAGTTGCCATGATTGTGTCACACCTTCAGACTGGTTGCGATTGACAGCCACATGCAAACATGCCTGTAAAATATTACAGTCTCTGACTGAGGCAATCTCTTCACTGGGACGGGAAATGTATCTATACACACCTGCAGAGCAAGTTCGGGCAGACAACCCGAGAGGCACCGCCCCCTAACAAGATGCTTACATCTAATAGGAGGGGTTATATAAACCACCAACCTTACCTGCAGAATTAGAAATGTCTTATTCCGCTGCCAGGCCTTGTACCTCTTTCATTTTAGTCTTCAACCATGTGTGCAGTAAATCGTTTTTGAGATAGGGGGCGCAAAGTGAAAAGGGTTAAAGGATTCTTTGGAAATTCTTTGAGTTGTTTCATTTGACCTGTGACTTTGAACCTCACTCAGTCTTTTAGTTGCATCTTTCCTGGAATGGGAGAATTAGATAAATACATTGGCTCGGACAATTGATCAAGATTTGTTATATTCTTGGTCCAAACAGCGCAGGTCTCTTGCTGGTTGTGTATATGGCTCTCTCTTAAAGCCTGATTTATACTTCTGCGTCAACGCGGAGGCTATGGCGTATATATGTATGTATATATGTCTATGGTCTGCTTGGTAGCATTGCTGCTCAGCCATTGATCCTTTTCAGTCGCATGCCTCTTTGCCTGATTAGTAATCTGTCCTTCAAAAAAAGGCGACTTCAGAGGTGTGTTCGCAGCACGCGATTGAGACGCACTTTGAAGGCAGACATGGCGACATGGCTCAGGCAGTATGAGCAGTCATCTGTCAGTCGGAGGGTTGTCGGCTCGAAATTGTGTAGCAGTGAAATTGTACTTCCCTCTAGGGTCTTTCAGCGCACTTATCCCTGGTTATGGGCATGCACTTTGTTGTACATCACTCTGGATAAGAGCATCTGCCAAATGCCATTAATGTAATGTAATGTAATGATCCCCAGCCCGGGCTGTGTCGAAGTGTCCCTGAGCAAGACACCTAACCCCTAAATGCTCCTGACAAGCTGGTTGGTGCCTTGCATGGCAGCCAATTGCCATTGGTGTGCGAGTGTGTGTATGAATGGGTGAATGAGAAGCATCAATTGTACAGCACTTTGGATAAAGGCGCTATATAAATGCCAACCATCTACCATTTCAGTGTGTTAAGCAATTCAAATGTTGTCTATAAAGTATAACTAAAACAAAATGTCAAGCTCGTTGTGTACTTGCACTTGTTTTACAGTTCTTTGTGAACTCCGCTGCTGTTTTCACCCGCCATTAATTTAATGGAAGTAAGATCCATACAGTTAATCGCTAATGAATATGGGATATAATGACGATGAAAACTAGCGTTTTGGCGGTGTAATTGCACAGCGACGCAGACGCACAAGTATAAATGCTCTCAACGGCATAGGGGCTATGCGTAAGCTATGCCGTAGTATCCACGCAAACTCGACGCAGAATTATAAATCAGGCTTTAATGTCATTTTATGACCCCTCAAGGCTCCTTGAAGTACATCTTTGGCGAGACGTCTTGGTTTTTCCTCTAGTAGACCTGCAGGGTTTTCACATACCCAGACAGAATTCATGGAATCTAACTGTCATATTCTCCTGACTAAGCATTTTCACTGCAGTCTTTTGCATATGTGTGACTGCGTGTGTGAGCAAGTGTGTGCATGCATGTGCAGGTGTGCCTGCATTTCAACAGCCCCAATTAGGTCGAACACTATCATAAATAAATGCTTGGTACCAATACTTCGTATCCACAATACCAGGCATCCATTAGCCTAGAGTCAAAGAAGACATAGCAAGTATGCTTTATAATTTTTCATTTCACGTCTGAAATCAGGGCCGGTTCTCAGCATAGGCACCATAGGCAGCCAGCTCCACACAAGAAAACGGAATGTAATCAAGGTAATTGATTACATTCATGCCTTTGTAAATTAATTCAAGATCTAAAGAACAAAGACATAATTAAATAATGAATTAACTGTGCCCAAAACCTGTTTAATAAAGGTTAAAATAACCTTTACTTTATTTATATTAGCATGCAAAATCCTCCAGCTACACAATTATATCTTTAATAATATATATCATATAGCAGGGCATTTCAATAACAAATGTAATTGGGATCCAGTTAAGAGCCCAACCAAACTGTATCTTAAATACTGTTGCTTCTTTGAAAAGAAAGTACTGGTATAAAAAATAATATTTGTTTTTTTAACCTTAAAATACAATTAAATATTGACTCAAAATATATAAGACTATATGTACTGTACTGTATATTCAGGCTCATGGTCAGCAAACACACAAGATAGATGCATATTTCTTTCTTTTTTTCAGTTCAGTTCTTTTGAATTTTTCATCAACCGGGAAGCATGGGGAGCTTAGACATTTTGTGCCAGTCAACTTATTAGCTTTTCAGATTTTGGTCACCCTGTGAAAAATACAACAGAGAGAGAAATACATCATGCAATTATCTGCTTTTTTAGTAAGGAAATGACTCCATAAAGTCCAAGTTGTTTTGTGGTTTCTGGTTTATTCTGTCATGAACAGATGGATATTTTAGTTTTCTTTCTTTGTAGGGCAGAGGAATATCCCCAGCCCCGGCAATCACACATTGTTGAACTCCCAGAGGTCAACTGCTGTTATAAAACAGCGCTAGTGGTGCACATGCAGTAACTCTAGGTCACAGAGAATTGACTGTTTTTCCAGACAACCATCTTTGTTTTGTTTGTTTGTTCGTGTGTGTGCCTGTGTCTGTATTTGTGAGTGACTGTGTGTCTGTGTTTACTGTAAGTAGAAAATTCTTTGCTGATGTACTCACAAGTATTTATTTAAAAATGGTGCGAAGCCTGCAGAGCAAGTTCGGGCAGACATATTTCTTGAATAAGAAATGTCTGCATATATTGTATGGTTCACTAATGATGCCATATACAGTGCCTATGGAAAGTATTCACTCCACTTCACTTTTTCCGCAGTTTGTTATGTTTCAGCCTTATTTCAAAATTGAATAAATAATAAATAAATAAATTCTCAGCAATGTACACACAAGACCCAATGATGACAAAGTGAAAAAGGTTTTTTTTTTTTTAGCAATTTTTGCAAATGTATTAAAAAATAAAAAAACTGAAATGCCACATGTACATAAGTATTCACTCTGTTTACTCAGTACTTTGTTGAGCCACCTTTGGCAGTGATTACATCCTTGAGATGTTTTTACAACTTGATTGGACATGATTTGGAAAGGCACACACCTGTCTATATAAGATCCCACATTTGAGAGTGCATGTTAGAGCAAAAACCAAGCCATGAATTTGAAGGAATTGTCCATAGACCTCCAAGACAGGATTGTGTCGAGGCACAGACCTGGGGAAGGGTACAACAAAATATCTACAGCATTGATAGTCCCGAGGAGCACAGTGGCCTGCATCATTCGTAAATGGAAGAAGTTTGGAACCACCAGGACTCTTCCTAGAGCTGGCCGTCTGGCAAACTGAGCAATCAGGGGAGAAGGGCCTTGGTCAGTGAGGTGACCAAGAACCCATTGGTCACTCTGACAGAGCTCTAGCATTCCTCTGGGGAGATGGGAGAACCTTCCAGAAGGAAGCCACTTCTCAGTAATAGGCACATGACAGCCCGCTTGGAGTTTGCCAAAAGGCACCTAAAAGACTCTAAGAGACTCTATGAGAAACAAGATTCTCTGGTCTGATGAAACCAGGATTGAATGCCAAGCATCACGTCTGGAGGAAACCAGGCACCACTCATCACCTGGCCAATAGCATCCCTATGGTGAAGCATGGTGGTGGCAGCATCATGCTGTGGGGATGTTTTTCAGCGGGAGGAACTGAGAGACTAGTCAGAAACGAGGGAAAGCTGAATGGGGCAAAGTACAGAGAGATCCTTGAAGAAAACCTGCTCAGGACCTCAGACTGGGGCGAAGGTTCACCTTCTAACAGAACAATGACCGTAAGCACACAGCCAAGATAAGGAGTAGCTTCGGGACAAGTCTGTGAATGTCCTTGAACTGTTGTCCCAGCCAGAGCCCGGACTTGAACCCGATCGAACATCTCTGGAAAGACCTGAAAACAGCTGTGCAGCGACGCTCCCCATCTAACCTGACAGAGCTAGAGAGGATCTGCAGAGAAGAATGGGTGAAATACCCAAAATACAGGTGTGCCAAGCATGTGGCATCATACCCAAGAAGACTTGAGGCTGTAATCGCTGCCAAAAGTGGCTCAACAAAGTACTGCTTAAACGGAGTTAATACTTATGTATTTAATTTTAATTTTGTATAAAATTAGCAAATGACTTTGTCATTATAGGGTATTGTGTGTAGATTGGCAAGAAAAAAACCCCCCCATTTAATCAATTTTGGGATAAATTGGAAAAAGAGAAGCGGCGTGAGTACTTTCTGTAGGCACTGTATGTCAAAACAGGTCTGGGGAAATGTTTATAAAACAAATATAAATCCTATAATCAAACTCCAGAAAAGAGCTATTAGAATAATAAATAAAGCTTGTTACTGTGAATCTACTAATCCATTATTCATAAGTTCCTGCACCTTGAAATTTGAGCTAGGCATATTCAACTTCCTGTCAAGAACCCGGGCAGGGGGAACAAATCGCAGACTCAGGAGTGACATAAAGCACAAGGAAGACAAACTCAGGCAGAAAAACTGGAGTGGAGAAGACAACCTCACCCTGAGGAACTGAAAAGGACGGGTATAAATACGAAATTGATTGAACAGACAATGAGAAACAAGTGAGAGGCAAGACAGAAAGACAGGAAGGAAATCCATATAAGGAATGGGAGGCAGAGACACTAAATGAAGAACAGGTGAGATGAATGAGTGGGAATGCATGGGACGACAGACCACGGTGATCACAGAGGGAAAGAAGAAACGAAAATGCTAAGAGCTTACACAAAAACAGATACAGAAAAACATGTGATTCAGTTTTGGGAGTCAAACTATGGAATGGTCTCAGAGGCATGTTGAAATTGTGTAGCTCTCTGTTGAGTTTCAAAAAAGCCTTAAAATATAAAATAATAAAGTACTACAATTTAGTGTAATTTCTTTTGTACTACTGATATTCTGGGTTATCTTATGGATTGTTTAGGATAAGTTGAAATAAGCCATTGCCTTCAGCCTATTCCTTTTTCTGTCATCGTCTGAACTTTATTGTGTGAAATGGACTGGTGTAAACATGTATGATGAAGTTTGTTCTTTATAAAGTGTGACCAAAATACATTATTAATTAATTCAACTCCTCCTCGGGCAACTATAACAGCTTGCAAATGCTTCCTGTAGACAGCTCAGAGTTTTTCAATTCTCCACAAAGAATACGAAGTCTTCACCCTTTTTTCTCCAAAAGATACCATCTTTGGTGGTGGCTCAAAATTTCAATTTTGGTTTTGTCAGTCCAAAGCACATTGTTCCAAAAGGTTGTTTTCATAGGAAAAGCTTCTTTCTTTCAACTCCATGCCAGGTCTTTATTGTTTAAAGTATGTTGTATTGTCGTCCTGTGAACAGCTGTCCTGTGTTTGCTATTCTTTTTTGGTCTTCCAGACCTTGCCTTGACTTCTGTTCAATTCATCTTCCATTTTCTAATAATGTTTCTGACAGTGGAAATAGGCTGTTTGAAACATTGAGAGATTTTTTTTAGCCTTCTACTTCTTAGTGAAAATGAACCATCTTCATTCTGAGATCCTTGGACAACTGTTTAGAGGAACCCATGGTTGTTAACACTAGACAGAACAGTTGGATACTTCAGAAGGCATGGGGTTACTTCATAATAATAAATTCAGCCCTGGAATTATACTCACCTGACTCATTGAAGCCCTAATGAGTAAACCACCTGGGTCTGGGCCTTAGTAATCATCCTTTTTAAAAGTACCAAAGAATAATACAAAATGGTTCCCATGTACAGGACCATTTTCCTTTTTTATCATTTATAAACAGTAAAAAATGAATATGAAAAGCAAGTGTTTAACTCATTCTAACTGACATTTGCCCAAATCTTTGTACCCGACTGTATGCCTAATTCCGACCAAATTCCAACTGAAAATAAGTGCATTCAGCAATTTACAATTGGTGACTGGACTATTATCACTGAAAGGATATGTCATGTTTATTCTGGGCATAATGAGAGCTTTTTAACTTTACTTTTTAGTAAACGGCAAAACAGTTGGTGCATCACATGTCGGAGTGTTTTTCTTATTTAATTATTATCAAGCATGCCAGAACAAGCCTGTGATCTGTGGGCAGGTAAAACTATCTACAGCACTCAATGCAGACTATTAGACACTTAAGGTTACATTTCATGTGTAAACCAAAAAAGTGTCAGAAGACCGCATGATATTTAAACAACTATTTATATTAAAATATAGGTCACACTATAGCTTGAAAACATATCTGAAATGGGATTAACTGGGTCACATTTATTATACCACTCAAACGGCAGCAATGATTCATGACTTCCTGGTTAAAACTCGATCGAGGACAATAGTGTTGAACTGTTGCCTGCTGCTTTCTTGTGCAGACCTGTAGACTTCTGTTACAGCATAGCGTTGCCCTGGGCTTTGCCCAGAACTTCTTAAGCTTGAAGTGAAGCACCATACAAAGTATTATATAGTCAAGTCCATTCCTATTCAACATCACTTTACTTACAGTGTTAGAAGAAGCTTTAAACTGTAATTAGTAATAATGAATATGTACAGAAATGAGGTCATTGCAGTTTTGAAATCCAAATTTTGTGGCGCGTTGAAAAAAATTGTTATACATTCCAAATTGTTATCATGATACACTTAAAAAGTACTTTGAAATGTGAATGTACCACCATGAATATGCTGTCTTCAATATTTAGCTATTGTTATTGTGTTTTACAGTGACAAGACACACAATTGCATGACTCTTGTGTCACAGTTATCTTGTGTCAATAGTTCTAGAGTTCTTCTAATATAAGTATGATGATGATATACAGTTTGTATGACATTTATCAAGAATCATGTGACACATTAGATTTATGTAGATTTATGATGACAGTTGACAGAAAGCAATATGGTACTAGTTCTACAGAACTCTTTTGATGCACTTATGAGCTCACACTCCCTTCTTATTCTTACCTGTATTATCTACCCATAATCAAAGGAGCAGAAATTTGTATAACGTGGACAACTTCTGGATATTTCTATATTAGATTTTTTCAATAAATATTCAGTTTTCCACATTGAATCCACATTGAGTGACAGTTTACAATGTAACATCGATCATCACTGATGACTGCTTTAATTAATGTCATAGTTAAAGTTGAATTATGTGTCCAGTTTGCACTAGCAACTACTGCAAGCAGGCCTTACATAAATACATTCATACCTGTGACTAAGCAAACTGTGCATAAGGAGAGAACCCAGAGGGTAAATTCACACACATCTGGCGAGCAACTGCATATTTTCTAAATCTATGAATAGGTTTCCGAAGCAATGATATAGACTATACATGAAATCTAGTTTAGATTAGATTTTCCGTGTCTTTGTACAGATGGCTTTTTACAATGTGTGTATGTGTGTGCACGCGCACGCACATACTGTGTGTGGGTGGGTGTGTGCCGACATACCTCTGCGCCAAGCACATGTTCTCCTGTGAAGCATGTGATGTCAGCTCCTCCCTGCCTGCCTGATGCTAGGGCCAATTCTGACCCTGGGGGGCTGCCTGCCACACGTCCACTGGCGTGGTGCATATTCAATACCAGGCCATGTGGCAGACTGAGTCTGATATAGCCACATCAGACACTTTTGCAGTTATTCTTGTTTTGCTGTGTCTTGTTTTTGCCCCTGTTGTTAATATTTGAAAAATGGTCTCTCTGATCTTCCCACTTCTAAAAGGCTCAACCCTGCCTAGGCTCCTGTTTGCAGGAATGCTACTGTAAGACAGAGGCAATTAAAAATTATGCATCACATCCGAATAACTCGTAGATCCCCCAACGCTGCATTCTCTGCCGATGGTCCAACTACAGGCCCATTTCGAACCTCCCATTCCTGTCTAAAGTACTAGAAAAGGTCATTTCAAAACAACTTTGTTCATTTCTGCACCCCAATCATATATATAAGTTTTTCAATCTGGTCAAAGTACTCAATGACCTACTCCTCCCTTCTGACAGTGGCTGCATCACTGTACTTGTGCTTCTAGATTTAAGTGCAGCATTCGACACAGTTGATCACCTGATCCTGTTGGATAGACTTGAAAATCTTGTAGGCCTCCGTGGACAGGCTCTCTCTTGGTTTAGATCATATCTATCAGATCGATATCAATTTGTGCACTTTAACAATGACTCCTCTTATCAATTCAGGGTTAGATACGGAGTACCACAAGGATCTATGATTGGGCCCTTGCTTTTCTCTCTATATATGCTTCCCCTGGGAAACATGGCATTAACTTCCACTGCTATGCTGACGACACACAGTTGTATCTATCAGTCAAACCTGAGGAAGTTGTCCAGCTGTCAAAAATGGAAGCTTGTCTTAAAGACATAAAGAAATGGATGAATCTGAACTTTCTTTTGCCAAACTCAGATAAAACTGAGATAATGGTAGTGGGGCCCAAGTCCTTGAGATGTAAATTATCTGATGATATGCCAAACATTGATGGAATTTGCATCACCTCAAGTGCTGTCATCAAAGACATTGGAGTTACTTTTGATCCAGATCTTGCGTTTGATGCACATATTAAAAACATCTCTCGGGTTGCTTTTTATCACTTAAGGAATATCTCCAAAATTCAGAAAATACTGTCCCTAAATAATGCAGAAAAGCTAGTGCATGCTTTTGTTACTTCAAGATTAGATTACTGCAATGCTCTTTTGTCTGGATGTGCAAATTCCTCTCTGAAAGGGCTCCAGCTAATTCAAAATGCAGCAGCTCGTATTCTTACTAGAACAAGGAGATTTGAGCACATCAGCCCAGTGTTAGCTTCACTTCACTGGCTGCCTGTTAAATTCCGAATAGATTACAAAATACTACTTCTGACTTTTAAAGCCTTACATGGGCTTGCCCCTCTGTACTTAAAAGATTTACTTCATCCTTATACTCCCTCATGAATACTCTGTTCGCAGGGTGCAGGCCTCCTTGTTATTCCTAGAATAACTAAAAGTTCCATAGGTGGCAGAGCCTTTTCCTATCGTGCTCCTTTCCTGTGGAACAAATTGCCTGCTCATGTTCGGGGTGCAGACACTATCACCTTATTTAAAGCTAGGCTAAAAACGTATCTCTTTAGTCTGTCCTATAGTTGAGGGGCAGGAGTGGGTGGCTGGCATAAGCTATAGAGTCTCTGGTGGACTGGGCGGTCAGTGCTGTCAGTGGATCATTGTTGGTAATGCTGTGTTAAGTATAACCAGTCATGGTCTGGTGGTGACCGTCTCAAGCCTGCCCTCATGGATGTGTTGGCCACTGCCTCTGTTTCCCATAGCTACGCTGCCATAGCCTTAATCTGCCGGGGTTCTCCTTATCGCACGCAGGTACCTCTCCCTCCTGCTGTGAATGACCAATTACCATCTGGACCCCCAAACAATGTTACTTTCCTCTTCTCCCCACTCTGGGCACCTGCCCGGAGCACTAGCCCAACTTTCCTGTGCACCCCCTCCTGGCCTGGAGCTCCAGCCCAAGACCAGCCGCACAACTCCCTCCTGCTACAGCTGTAGCACCAAGCCTGTCCCCTTTCCTGACAGTGCCACCCATTGGTGTTCCCGCCATCTGTGCTTCAAGTTATTGGACATTTATGAACTTTTATTTAATCTGATTTTCTGTTTAAAACCATTGTGCCGGTGTTAACCAGCGGCAGATGGGTTCCCCTACTGACTCAGGTTCTGCTCAAGGTTTCTTCCTGTTCCAGGGAGTTTTTCCTTGCCACTGTTGCCCTAGGCGTACTCTATTTAGGCCGGTTTCTATTTCTGTAAAGCTGCTTTGCAACAAAGGCCTTTTGTAAAAAGCACTATACAAATAAAATTGAATTGAATTTAATTTAATTTACACAGATGTGAATATAAATAAGCGAGTAATAATGAATTTCAGAATTACACTATAAATGAAGCTTAGACTAAGACTTAAACAAATCAAGGAGGAGGGGCAGGTGTGTATTTGTACATCAACTACATTATTCATTGCCAATTCCTATTGGGATGAAAAAGTCGTTAATGTATTTGCTAATGGTTAACTAATTATGGTTTGCTAATGAAAAAATAATCACAAATAAAAATATGTTACAAATATTTTAGCTGATTGTTATTAAATACCTTAACTAATGAACAGTTAATTTCATGCTTAATTAATGTATTTGTCCATCACTAATTCATGTTATCAACTGCATTAGTTAATGCCAATTCATGAACTTTATTGCAAAGTGTGACCGTTTAACTTATAGCTCCATGGAAGGGTTGGCTCTGTGAACAGTGAAATTGAACTTCATTCCCCTCATCATAACCATTGAGACACATAAAAACAAACTCATAAGTACACATAAAAACA
The DNA here is from genome assembly GCF_963514075.1 of Conger conger. Classification (NCBI taxonomy): domain Eukaryota; kingdom Metazoa; phylum Chordata; class Actinopteri; order Anguilliformes; family Congridae; genus Conger; species Conger conger. The sequence continues at coordinate 30,408,783 of NC_083773.1, read as the reverse complement.
AACTCATAAGTACACATGCAATCAAAATAGAATATGTGTGGGTGTGCATATGTATATATGTGAGAACTACTTAATCCATTTCTTTTAACTTTTTTTTACTGCAAAACCGTTTTAAATTTTAGTCTTCCAAAAAAGGAAAAGAAAAAAAAAAACATTACTGGGAGAGGATGGCAATAGGGTGGATGTGGAATCAGAAACATTTGTGCTCCCTGTCCAACTGCTGTTTGCACTGCAGTACCCGGTCAGTGACATCACAACTCCAGACTTTATAGATGAATGAACTCAGCGGGCAGTTTTTCAAACAGCACTGCTAATAGAAGCACAGACTTCCTGCAGGAGAAACAGGTGGCCAGCCTGGTCCAGATGGAAAGAGTGGGGGACCGTGTGTCCGTCTGCTTTCTGCTGCTGTGCACACTCTCACGGGTGAGGGCTGGCTGCTTTCTCTCTCCACAGATTTTTTGCTCACAATTTAGTACGGGCTATTTAGTCTATTTGCATGTCTTAAATTAAGCTTTGTATATTGCATATCACAATATTGTGCTACTGAATGTACAAAATGTATTTACTCATGCAACAAATGCCGATTACTGTATGTTTCTTGTTTGGGAAAATTAGACTCTTTATGCATACTTTGTGGACTGGTGTACAATAAGATCTCAAGGATTTTGTATGTGATACAATATCTAAACATGACAGAAAACATTTCACCCTTTTGTTACATATTACATATTACATAAAACATTTATTTTTCATTTATTCATTCATTAAAAAATAAAAATAAAAAGTCTATGTAAATGCCAAATTATACATATTTGATCCAGGGTTATTTCCTGAAATGAATAAAAAATGTTATGTCAGGTAATGTTTTTGTAATCTCCGCGTAGAGCTTTGCAACTGACAGTTTTCATAAAAATTTCTAAATATACACCTTCAGAATCTATGAATGCCACCTGCTCAGTGTACCAAGTTAGCATGGAATGGTGGGCCATTGCGTAATAATGACTGCTGTTTGAAGCTTTACGTGGTACACCAACCACTGCTAATCTGCCACAAATCTTTCCAAATTGAAAACAAGTCCCCGGGCCAGAGCACATGATTACCGGTGGTCTGATCACACAGTTGTCCCACTTGATGAGAACTGAAAGGAAACAGATGCAGCGAACTTGTGACTCAGAGAAATCCCAGAGGAATCAACAAACCCCGTGGGCCGTGTGTGAAGATGGCGCTGCATGTTAACGCTGCCCCCCCCGCAGGTTCTGTGCCAGCAGTGCGGGGGTCCGTGCTCCTGCCCCCTGCCTGCGCCGCGCTGCCCTGTGGGTGTTCCGCTGGTTCTGGACGGATGCCGCTGCTGCCGGGTGTGTGCCGGACAGCTGGGCGAAGCCTGCAGTGAGAGGCTGGTGTGTGACGGCTGGCGGGGGCTGCGGTGTGACCACAGCGCCGGGGAGTGCGTCGGTGAGTAACTCACACCTGCACGTCACACTGCTCCTCCAGCCACAGGAAAGTCCCATGGGCGGCCTGTAGTGGTTAAGGTACATGACTGGGACCCGCAAGGTTGGCGGTTCGATCCCCGGTGTAGCCACAATAAGATCTGCACAGCTGTTGGGCCCTTGAGCAAGGCCCTTAACCCTGCATTGCTCCAGGGGAGGATTGTCTCCTGCTTAGTTTAATCAACTGTATGTCGCTCTAGAAGAGTGTCTGCCAAATGCCATTAATGTAATGTAATGTAATGTAAAACCAGCTGGCCCTGCCCAATCCTAAAAGTATGGTTATGACTGCACTAAAGATTAAATCACGTCCATACTGACATGACAAAAATAAACCAAACAAGGACTGCGTTGCTCTTTTTAGACTCTGATGTAAGCCAAAGCAGGACTGAAATGTAAAGTAAGTTTAGAGTACTCCCATGATGCATGAAGCGCGAGGCAAATGGCTGGATGTGTGTTTCAGGCCAGAGCGGGCTGGGCTGTGAGCTGAACGGGGTGACGTACCAGGAGGGGCAGGTGTTCCAGCCGTCCTGCACCCTGCGGTGCCAGTGCGAGGGAGGCGGCGTGACCTGCACGCGTCTGTGTGCCGATGACCTGAAGCTGCCCACCCCAGACTGCCCCAACCCCCGCCACGTTCAGCTTCCGGGGAAGTGCTGCAGGGAGTGGGTGTGTAAAGACGCTGAAAACTCCGTGCTCCATGACGCTATGGCGGGTACGTACTGTATCTCACTGATCTGACGCTTTGGAGGGTAAATACTGTATCTTACTGATCTGACATTATGGCGGGTACGTACTGTATCTCACTGATCTGACGCTTTGGAGGGTAAATACTGTATCTCACTGATCCGACGCTTTGGAGGGTAAATACTGTATCTCACTGATTTGATGCTTGTTGATCTTGTTTGACACTTGTTTTTGAAAAAAGACCTGTGGCTTCAAGCAACATCACATTAACCGGATGCACAGATGTGACTACAAAGCGGTGAAGCACTGCTGCAGCAACCTGCGGACAGTGTGGGCGGAAAGGGTTTCGGTTTTGAAGAAATTCGTCAGAGACACCTGTGGGTGTACTACATCAAGCTTTTACTTTCACAGTGATTAGTTATAGCTGTTACAGTATACATGGAATAAAGAAATGCATTCATATATTTAATTGTATTATGGGAATGTGCCACGCAATGAGCTAAAAATAAACCCATAACTGGAAAAAGCCTGAAAGCAAAGAAATGCTATGAAGCGAGGTTAGGTCAATACTGACAGAACTGAATATTCCTGAAGCAGAGATGTTTATTGAACTTCAGAGAGAAGTGCAGCCAAGGAATGTCAGTGTTATGGTACACTGTTTGGTGCTAATGAGTTTCTTAGTCAGAAACCTTCTAATCAAACAGATCAATCATGTTTTGTGTATTTATGTTTTCATTAGACTGAAGATCTTTACCTCCAAAATACATTGCTGCCATTACGGAGAATAAACTGATGGATCTATTGCAAGCAACATGGCTCCTTGCTGGAATAGAAATAACCCAGAAATGTATTTTGGGTCTGTTAAGACCACACAGTCATATTTAGAAGCAATGACAATGACAGCTTTTGTAAAGGGTATAAGGGTTGTAAAGGGTTGCATTTAGTGTTAGTTCAATTTCAGGAAGTACAATCCCCTCCAAAAGCATTGGCAAGGCAATTCATTTGCTTTTACAATACACTGAGTACATTTAGAATGTACTATTTGGTAGATGACTGCTACCATCATGAGTTACATCATCAATAAAGATTAGTGAGCCCACTCCAGAAGCAGCCATGCAAGCCCAAGCCATGACACCATGCATCACAGATTAACTCTTCTTTCTCCACACTTTGGCCTTTCCATTACTTTGGTAGAGGTTAATCTTGGTCTCAGCAGTCCATAAAACTTTGTTCCAGAATTGTGTGGCTCATTTCTGTGCTTCTTTGCAAATTTTAATCTCGCCTTACAACTGATGAGTGGTTTACATCTTCTGGTATAGCCTCTATATTGCTGTTCACTAAGTCTTCTTCAGTTGATTGAGATACCTTCACCCCTGCCCTGATACACTTCACAGCTCTCACAATGTTTCTGCCATTAACTTCTGTTCTTTTCCTTGATCAACCTGTTTGATGTCTGTTGCTCAGTGTGCCAGAGTGTTCTTTCGTTTTCAAGACATTCCAAGTTGTAGTACAAGCTATCCCCAATGATTTTGCAATGCCGCTGATTTTCCCTCTTTTTTCTTTCGTCATCTCATGTACATCCTTTGACCTCAAACTCAATTGTCTTCAGCAAAAAACTAATTGATATTGCTATTCCAAAACTTTTGGAGGGGACTATATGATAATTGAACCAGACCGTAAATCATTTCCTTAAAACTCTGATGAATTATTGTATTGTATTTTCCTTAGCCTATAGCCTGGAGATGATGGATCAGAACCAGGACTGCATAGAGCACAGCACGGAGTGGGGTGCCTGCTCTCAGAGCTGTGGGCCAGGGGTCTCAGTCCGTGTTTCCAACAGAAACCGGGCCTGTCGCTTGGAGACACAGACCCGTCTGTGCCAGGTCCGCCCCTGCCACGCCCTCTCCCGCAGAACTCCCACCGTGAGTGACCACACCTTTCTCTGCATCCAAATTCCTATCCAGGCAACTTTCTGAGATTCTTTAGATGAGTGACAAGAGTAAGGCTAATGCTTGACATATGTGCTTGTTTGAAATATAACAAGGATGAATGACCATACCCACTGCCTGCTCAGATTTAACTTGTGTAATGGCAGAGCCTGATTAGCTCTACCCTCGGTGGAAGTGTTACAGTTATGCTGGTTATTTACACTTGCAGTATTTGCTATAATGGCCTTGGAAGTCACACAAGAACATAATAACTTCTTTCATAACAATATAACAATGTTTGCTGATATGCCATTGAGAGATTATCTCTCACTATGACGAGATGAATTCATGACCAAACAGAACAGAAAACTTCATTGCTCTTAAAATGAGTTTGTCCTCCGGGCACTGAAATACACTCACTGAAATACACTACTTACATGCAGGCACATAATTGCATGGCATTTCCGAAATGTCTGACGTGAAAAAACATCTGCTAACATGACGTGACAAGCTGTTCCACAACCCGACAACTGTAACTGAATGAATGTACATACATGCTTTACCTGTATGTTTCAAAACTCGTGTCAATGTACATACATGCTTTACCTGTATGTTTCAGAACTCGTGTGAATGTACATACATGCTTTAACTGTATGTTTCAGAACTCGTGTGAATGTACATACATGCTTTGCCTGTATGCTTCAGAACTCATGTGAATGTACATACATGCTTTACCTGTATGTTTCAGAACTCGTGTGAATGTACATACATGCTTTACCTGTATGTTTCAGAACTCGTGTGAATGTACATACATGCTTTACCTGTATGTTTCAGAACTCGTGTGAATGTACATACATGCTTTGCCTGTGTGTTTCAGACCCCAGGCCGGTGTGAGCCCAGTTACCGGGTGGGGGTTCCGGTGAGGCTGGAGCTGTGGGACTGTGTGAGTGTGCGGGCTTACAGGCCCAGGTACTGCGGCCACTGCTCTGACGGCCGCTGCTGCAGCCCTGGCCGTAGCCACACCGTCCCAGTGGCCTTCCGCTGTCCCCGGGGGCACCTGCTGTACTACCCCGTTATGGCAATTGAGTCCTGCGCCTGCCACTACAACTGCCCCCACGTTGTCACCAGGGGCCCAATGAGGCCCTTTTAGAGGGCCTTGTTCCTCAACAAAGGGGTGTTATCAAAACAGGGTTAAACCCCTAGCACTCATCCCCAAACACAGGAGTGTTTCCTACAAATTGTACAACTGCTCCACAGACACAAGACTTCTTCCACAAAGGGTCCTACCCCTGGTCTAGGAACCACCTACTATATGTCAGACTGCCAGGGCCAATGAATGACATATTGCACACTCAGAAACACATCATTATCTCCAGGTGAAACGTTCATGCTCCACGTAAGAAGTTCAGGAATAGATTGTGGCGTGGAGAGCAGAACCATATATATATACAATCTACTCAGATTATCTTGCAAAGAAAAATCTAATGCAATGCAACAGAAGGCTTGAATGAGCTGGATGAAAAATTAGTCACTGATTCCCTTCCTGAGGGGAAATGTGGGTCACGCAGTGAATAAACCTGGTGAGAGATCCCTATTGAGAGATAGGACTTGATGTGACTGAACATGTTGGACAGATAGATTGACTTGTGTTGTTAACTCACAAGCACTATCAATTATAAGAGTTGCACAGCAACTGATGACTGCCAAGCCTTGCACATCATGCATGTTTTGTACAAGTATTCAGTTAAAGCTATTGAGCTTGGAATTTCAATGTACTAAAATAATCATATTTTTAACTTTCATTCATGCCTGAGTAGTCTTAAGAGTTTTTTCATTGTCAGAATTAGCCAATTATTTCATTCGATTTAATTTTAGCATGGTGTAGTTAGTTAGTTAAGGCAATAATCAATGCAATTCTTTGACATTTTACACAGCATAGAAATATTCTATATGAAATATCTATTTGCAACATAAGAAATGCCTGATGAGCTGCAAAAAGCAACTCATCTGTTTTTCCCCTTCTGCCCTCAACATGCATGGTCTCATGCTGAAGCTGATACACATCCTGGCTGGCAGTAAAAAACAGGAAATAGTAGTGTTAAAAAAGGTGACCAAAATAAGTCAATCGCTGAGAGGTGTGAAAAAGTGTTTGCCTCCTTCCTGATTTCTTATTTTTTTGCGTGTTTGTCACACTTAAATGTTTCAGATCATCAAACAAATTTCGATATTAGTCAAAGACAACACAAGTAAACACAGCAGTTTTTAAATGAAGGTTTTTATTATTAAGGGAGAAAAACAATCCAAACCTACATTGCCCTGTGTGAAAAAGTGATTGCCCCCTAAACCTAATAACTGGTTGGGCCACCCTTAGCAGCAACAACTGCAATCAAGCGTTTGCGATAACTTGCAATGAGTCTGTTACAGCGCTGTGGAGGAATTTTGGCCCACTCATCTTTGCAGAATTGTTGTAATTCAGCCACATTGGAGGGTTTTCGAGCATGAACCGCCTTTTTAAGGTCATGCCACAGCATCTCAATAGGATTCAGGTCAGGACTTTGACTAGGCCACTCCAAAGTCTTCATTTTGTTTTTCTTCAGCCATTCAGAGGACTTACTGGTGTGTTTTGGATCATTGTCCTCCTGCAGAACCCAAGTTCGTTTCAGCTTGAGGACATTCTCCTTCAGGATTTTTTGGTGGACAGCAGAATTCATGGTTCCATTTATCACAGCAAGTCTTCCAGGTCCTGAAGCAGCAAAACAGCCCCAGACCATCACACTACCACCACCATATTTTACTGTTGGTATGATGTTCTTTTTCTGAAATACGGTGTTATTTTTACACCAGATGTAATGGGACACACACCTTCCAAAAAGTTCAACTTTTGTCTTGTCAGACCACAGAGTATTCTCCCAAAAGTCTTGGGGAACATCAAGATGTTTTCTGGCAAAATTGAGACGAGCCTTAATGTTCTTTTTGCTCAGCAGTGGTTTTCGTCTCGGAACTCTGCCATGCAGCCCAGTCTCTTTCTTATGGTGGAGTCATGAACACTGACCTTAACTGAGGCAAGTGAGGCCTGCAGTTCTTTGGATGTTGTTGTGGGGTCTTTTGTGGCCTCTTGGATGAGTCGTCGCTGCGCTCTTGGGGTAATTTTGGTCGGCCGGCCACTCCTGGGAAGGTTCACCACTGTTCCATGTTTTCGCCATTTGTGGATAATGGCTCTCACTGTGGTTTGATGGAGTCCCAAAGCTTTAGAAATGGCTTTATAACCTTTTCCAGACTGATAGATCTCAATTACTTTCTTTCTCATTTGTTCCTGAATTTCTTTAGATCTCGGCATGATGTCTAGCTTTTGAGGATCATTTGGTCTACTTCACTTTGTCAGGCAGGTCCTATTTAAGTGATTTCTTGATTGAGAACAGGTGTGGCAGTAATCAGGCCTGGAATAGGCTAGAGAAATTGAACTCAGGTTTGATAAACCACAGTTAAGTTATGTTTTAACAGGGGGGGCAATCACTTTTTCACACAGGGCCATGTAGGTTTGGATTTTTTTTCTCCCTTAATAATAAAAACCTTCATTTAAAAACTGCATTTTGTGTTTACTTGTGTTGTCTTTAACTAATATTTAAATTTGTTTGATGATCTGAAACATTTAAGTGTGACAAACATGCAAAAAAATAAGAAATCAGGAAGGAGGCAAACACTTTTTCACACCACTGTATATATATAACATGTATCCTCTTTCATCTTCGGCTGTTTGAGCGCAGTGATCCTCACATCTTCTGAAGGTTGAGATAGATACATGTGTGTTCAGTTATAGTTTCAACTGTCAACCTTCTCAGAAAACCACATCTCTCATTTTAATTTTCTTCCCACACGTGTATTTCAAATACATATGATACCTTGTGTAAATAGGACAGCTTTGGAGTTGCTGTAAGGTGTATTTCTTCACTTTGAAGGAGGCTACTGACTCCTTTAGGTTTCAAGACTATATGCTAAGCTACCACATTATGCTAATATTGAAATTGAAATTGAGCCCCAGTGAATGCACAAAAATGAAAATGAAATCAAGTCAGAAAAAAGGTATATTTCTAGAACTACATTCCAGCAGATGAGCACCAGGGCGGAAAAAGAGCTACAGTGTTACAGGGCCGGACAAGCCACCATCAATAACTGGAGCACTGTGATCACTGATCTCAAAAATGGCGATATTCCTCCGGAAGCTGCAGGGCAATTGTTGGCAAGATGATTGTAACACTTTTTGCTCAAACATGCATAGCTTAATGAGAGTTTATGCTAGTGCTCTCAAACGTTGATATAAGCTACCCATATCTATCATTTAGACATCTACTCAAACATCACAGAATGAGTTAATGTCACACATTCTGTTTCCTGTCCACTGTATATGGGCCTGATCCACACAGGTTTACACACACCTGCACATGCACACACAAACACACACGCACACATGCATACACACACAAACAAGAGGAAAAGAGAAAGCAAGAAAGATAAATGACAATAGTAGGCCTATATGTATTACATTTCTATTGATGAACTGGCTAAAAATACTGTTTTGTTACAATATATTATTTATATTCTCCTGTTGAGTACTTGTGCTTTCTGGTTCTTATTTGAATTCAATGTTGAAAATTGTTTCTATTGGTTGCCTCATTCTTTGTAACTATAGCATTTTAACATTGAGCCAAACAACCCCTTAATATTTGCCAACCAACCATGTTGGGGCTGGCTGGCACAAGTGTGCAATATAACTTTAATCACTAGTCATCTAATTTTACAAAACATTTGTGGACATTAATATACACGCACTGAGCACTTTATTAGGTATTAGGTAGACCCGTACTTCAGCTTGTTAATGCAAATGTTTAATCATGTCAGAATGGGCTACAGCAGCAGAAGTCAAATAAATACCTAATAAAGTGCTCAGTGAGTGCAGTTTGTACAAATATATAAAAAATGTAACACTTTCAGACAGTACATCCAGGGAGCAGATAAAAACTTCACTGAATGAATGCAAATAAACCAATTCCGGCCTGAATACAAGCTTGTGTGGCCAAAGTGGTTACGTGCTTACGGATTATTACACAATAATAGCTCATTTTAAAGCTTTTTTTATTTGTCATTCATTATGTTATCATATTTATAAATATTAAAAAGACACTGATATAAAATGATTATTGTTAAGAGCATAGCCTACAGCAGCAGAAGACCAATAAGTCTAAAAATAAGTCTAATAAATAATAAGTGCTCACTGAGTGTATATGTATTTAGAACTGAGACCTTATCCTTTCATTTGCAACTGGTTAGAATATTTTAACACACATTATCTCGTAAATCCAACGGCTTATTCCATGGAAACGGAGTTTCTGCTAATTCCACACCGTTTCCCGTAATTACCTTTAGAAACAGTCACAGGATGTGGGAACTTCAGCCATTAGCGTCGATCAGACTGATGTTCAGCGCCAACTTACGCAGATGGAATGTTATGCTGATGATTTTTCAATAGGTGAAACATTTCCTCTTTATTTTAATCATGAATCATGTTTATTGCCATAATTGCGCATTGGTTCACCTCGTGTTTACGAGGGTCTGCATATGTGTATCCTAAGATACAGAGTGCATTTTTCAGTGTTTAATCAACTCTTAAAGAGCGCATATGGTCTCTATTGGACTCACATGTACTCTGTCAAAAGTTGAACTAGGGTAACACTTGGCATGTAACTGTGTAGACTAAAGTGGCCAGTACTCGAATTCGAATGTCGATGTGGGCGTAGTTTATAGCCTACACCGTGTCTGCTTTCATTTTCACCTCATGCGCTTCATGGATCAATCAGAGATCGTCTTACGTCTACTTTAGGCGTTGTCTGTATTAAATTCTTGAAGAGTTTGTGAATTGTTGACTGACTTTTTTCGTGGTAGAAGTAATACCTGGATTACGGCTATAACAAACAAGCTTTCAACCTTTCATGTGGAGGATCACAATGACCAACATCACCTGTGGGAACATAAACCAAAATTTTACGCATATATTCTTACCGACGGTGTACGTTTTGGTGTTTATAACAGGTTTGCTTGCCAATTATTTTGGTTTAAAGTCAGTGTGGAGGAGCTGGATGAAACTTGGGAACATCAACATTTTTGTACTAAACCTGGGAGTTGCAGACCTGTTATATGTATTCACGTTGCCGTTCCTGGTCGTTTATTACGCGAAGAGTAGCAAATGGATTTTTGGATCTTTGTTTTGCAAAGTCACCAGATTTGTATTCAATTTGAACTTGTACGGCAGTATCGGGTTCCTCACTTGCATTAGCATTTACAGGTACCTTGGAATTGTTCATCCTCTGAAAGTTATGGGACGAATTAACACTCGTCTTTCCGTGGCAATAAGTATCCTTGTCTGGCTATTGGTTATCATTCAAATCCTTCCTGACATGTTTTTTGAAAAGACCCCGAGGAATTCGACGGACAGCTGTTATGACACCACTTCAAAACATCTAACCAGGGATTACCTTCCATACAGCGCAAGCTGGACATTCACAGGATTTTGCGTTCCTTTGCTCATCATCTTGGGGTGTTACGGACACGTTGCCGTGGTGCTGGCCTCGAACGAAAACGTCGATGCGTTGCTGAAGCAGCGGTGCCTGAAACTCGTCGTTGTGCTCGTTGTGTTGTTTTCCGTTTGTTTCATCCCTTATCATATTTTGAGAAACCTTAATCTCATGACGCGGATAATGAAATACGACGGAACTTGTGAGGAAATATTTAAGCACATTTACGTCGCCTATCAAGTAAGCCGCGGTCTGGCGTGCATGAACAGTGCCATTAACCCGCTAATTTATTTACTGGTCAGTGATGACTTCCTCCCGCGCCTCAATGTGATCAGAAATCGTAAACGTAAACCCCGTGAGCCTGACTTCATCCCTATGACTATCAGAGAGAATGTGATCTAAGTGAAGCATGACTAATGTTGTACAGGCCCTACCTTTTGTAAAGCCGGCCACTTTCTGTAGAAAATAGCAGTATTGTTTTATGGACTATTTGCTTGAAATTGATTTGTTTGCCCATGTATGTATGTTTTATGTTTGCAAGATATAATATTTTTGTATTTTGTTGAAGGACAGTATCAATAATGAAAAAGGTGAATTAGCACTTGTAGCCCACTAGCCATGCTTGTTATTGGCATGTACTGTGAGCAACCACAGAATGCACAGCTACCTCCAATGACAGGAGGCCTGCATGAAGTACCTTTTTTTTAGAAGTGATTGGAAATTGTTAGAATTGTTGGAAAGGTATATATTCATAACATAATTAAAAACAATTACATCTGGTAAATTGTGTTAGCTCTGTTGATGGTGCATTTTTGTGTAGCAGTGATGATGAAAAAGAAACATTAATTTACATCACTTGGCAGGCCAGTATGATTTAAAAGCAAAACATGCTTTTGAATGACACCAGACTATTGCTATAGTGTCATTCATATACCACTGGTTCTTTGTAGGATTAGACAATTATCAGATTGACATTATTTTAATAATAATAAATAATAATAATAATAATAATAATAATAATAATAATAATAATAATAAATCTCTTCCAAAGATTTGTGAGATTTCTTAACAAATCTGCCCAAGCCTACCGGGCAGAAGTTGAATGATTGTGATTACACCCAAATGAACAGTGTGGGTTGGATGTACTAAACAGATGACATTTCTAAAGCTGGTTTTAACCCTTTCTGCCGCTCCCCTTAAAAAATATTTTTTTCCCAATGAAATACCCAAAATGTTACTTTTCTTGAACCCCCTTGAATACAGGCATATTCCTGGTCTCTTCTGAAAGGTAATCCCGAGAGTCAGAATTACTCTAAATATTACTGAAACAAATGAATAGAGTGGACTTTTTTATGGACACAGATGACTGCGGCTTAGAAACAAGGGAGCCACAGCCACAACACTGGACAAATCCTGATTCAAATTTGAAGACAATGCCACCAAAATGAGCGTCCTGGAGATATGATGTGCCTCATGAGGTGTAAAATACTACATATTAGACACTAAATGTGCCTGGAGGAAGAGTGCTGCAAAAATGCTCATGAAAAAATGGTGCTTGTTTTCCCCCTCCCTTTCACTCTCCCTCTCCTGGATCTCTCCTTGCCTCTGGCTGCAGCACGTCTGGAAGATTGTAAAAAAAAAAAAAAAAAAAGTACAATAATTACATCTAGTTTATTATAACTGAGGTCCATTGATTGAAGTTTTCATCAAATACAATGCAATGGAGTCAAAGCTGTTTTCAATGTCCTCCGAAATAGTCATGCTTGTGACCAAATGCATAGAAGCTGAGGACACCCCAAGCTTGTTTTGCCACCACACCTGTTGCTAAAACAATGGAATCTAATATACACTCAGTGAGCAATTTATTAGTTAGACCTGTACACTAGCTTGTTAATGCAAATATTTAATCAGCCAATAATGTGGCAGCAACTAAATGCATAAAAGCATGCAGACATGGTCAACAGGTTCGGCTGTTTTTCAGACCAAATGTCAGAATGGGGAAGAAAAGTGACTTTGACCGCAGAATGATTATTGGTGCCAGACAGGGTGGTTTGCAGAAGAGTACCTCTGAACACACAACACGTCAAACCTCTAAATGGATAGGCTACAGTAGCAGAAGACCAATAAGTACTAATAAATACATAATAAAGTGCGCAGTGAGTGTAGTTTATGTAAATAGTGTTTTTTAACACTTTCAAACAGTACATCCAGTGACCAGATGAAAATTTCACTATTGGTGTGGCCTAAGCTTGTAACCAAACGCTTGTAAGGGGGCTTACACTTCCTGCACTAGGTGCTCTTACAGTACAGTAAGTGAAATTAATTAAGGAGATTAGGAGCATTCCATCCAAAATATCAAAATCTTTGTTAAAGAAAAACAAAGTATATATATATATATATATATATATATATATATATATATATATATATATATATATACACATATATATATATATATATATGAAAGACACTGGTATAAAACGATTATTGTACTATACCTAATGGAAAGTCTCCATATAATTTTAACAGGTAAAGAAAGATTCCCGCCTAATATTAGTTGGGTACTGTAGTGTAGCATACAGAGAATAGAAGCTCATATTTTGCTCCCAAAAGCTCACAGGGCTTTCTCTACCTGGCAGTGAATATTTTTCAACCAACTGATAACTTCGCAGGCTGCTGAGAAAATTCCTGAACACATTGGTCCAAACCTCCTCACATTCATGCCTGGCCATGCATACAGTGGCTTTACTTTTTGCACTTTATTGTGTTGTAGATTTTATTTAAAATGGATAAAATTTTAAATTTTGCCCATCAATCTACACTCAATACTGAAAACGTGTTGACATTTTTGCAAATGTATTAAAAATGATCATAAACTGAAATCTCCCATTAATATACTGTAAGTATTCAGACCCTTAATTCAGTACTTTGTATGAGTCTCTTTGGCAGCAATTACAGCTTGTAGTTTTCTTGGGTAAGTCTCTACAAGCTTTGCATCATCTCTGCAGAGGACTGCCGAAGCTCTGTTAGAGTGACCGTTGGGTTCTTGGTCACCTCGCTGAGGAAGAGTCCTGGTGGTTCCAAATGTCTTTACTTTATTTTATTCACTTTATGGATGGAAATGTCATCCATTTTAATTGAAATGTACAATTATTGTCCTCTAGATTGGTACTCCATTTCCCTTCAGGGTCCTAAAGCCTTCCAGCATCTCAATCACCTGACCCAGAGGTATTCTCCAGCGGCAGGCCCTTGATGAGGGTCAGGTTGGCCCAGTGGTACCCTGAGGGCACCTCGGGGGGCCACAATGTATATACAGTGGGCTCCAGAATTATTGGCACGCATTGGCAGTGCACAAAAAATACTATAACATTGGACATGTACCCAAAATAGCACATGCTGCAGCCACTCCTATTGCTACAATGTGCAATTCATTGGACAGTGAATGTCTTTGTTGTTTTGAGTGTATTTTTAATGAGTGAAATCTGTTGGTCTAGCGCACGGTAGGAGAAAATGCCTGTAATCCGCTACAGTGGTCTTCCTTAGTCTATTGGATCTTTTAACATAATTGTGTTCAGTTGAAAAAAACAGTTGTTCTTTTCTTGTTAATAATGCCCAGGGTTTTTGCAATGTTCCTGATTGATTGATTTTAATTTCTGAGCCTTATGACAGCCAGCTTAATTTGCATTGACACTGCTGTCATCTTCAGGTTGTCAGACCCCAACAACAATCTCCAAAGGCAATGTCTAGAATCAAGACTAGACATCAACAGCTCTCTTCTGCATTCACTAATGACACAAATACACTTGCCTAATAAAAAACATATGTGAAGCCAATTCAATTAATACTTGAAGTACCTTAAAATAGGGGGTCTATGTACTAGAGGTGGTCATTTCTAAACGGTTCATCCAATATGGATGAAAATACCCAAAAATGAAAGTGGACAGTCTGCCCTTCAACCTCATTGTCATTGTATCCTTTCAAACTCAAAGTGCTAGAGTACAGAACCAAAATAACAAAACATGTGTCACTGTCCAATTAATTATGGTGCTCACTGTAAATTATGCACCCTATTTCCTTAAGTATGTACAGTACAAGGACATAATAGATTTGGTAAGGATGGATCATTGTGCTCGATTACCCTACATAGCTGCCTTATTGTGAAAGGATGTGAATGTTAAAATATGTGTAATATACAAGGCACTTAATATTTATGGCTTATGAAAGAACAGTTCAGGACAGGACAGAGGGCTATTACAGTACATTTTTTAAATTAATTTTTAAATCCCTATTGTACTTGTTATCAGTAGAATATTTTCCATATCAGCTGTTCAAAACAACTTTTCAAGCAGACTTGATTGATATGAGTAAAAAACTTCACAATGTGCTTTCATTTCACATAAAGGTAAATCAGACTCTGCTCCTGCTTTAAACAGGAAACTCACAAAATTAGCAGGATGTGGTGTATATAGATTGATATCACTGGCACGCTTACTCCTGGGAAACCTATTATGTGTGCCTAATATTACTCACTACTCTAAATGTGTACTGATAGTTTTAAAAGAGAAGCCTATTTCCCCCCTTTTTATTATAGTATAAAGCATGGAAGCTGAATCTGTCTAAGCACTGGTGTTGGGCAACATGCAGGGACCCAACTGCACATGGCACTGAGGGGGCCTTCCACATTCATTTACATTACATTACATTACATTACATTACGGTAATGGCATTTGGCAGACGTTACTGTCACCTTCCTGTCAGCTTTGAGCAGTCTGGCCCTTCTCCTCTGACCTCTCTCATTAACAATGCATTTCTGCCCACAAAACTGCAGCTCACAGGATGTTTTTAGTTTTTCACACCATTCTCTGCAAACTCTAGAGACTGTTGTGTGTGAAAATCCCAGGAGATCAGCTGTTTCTGAGATACTCTAACCACCCTGTCTGGCACCAACAATCATTCCACGATCAAAGTTACTTAGATCACATTTCTTCCCCATTCTGACATTTGGTCTGAACGACCTCTTGACCACACTAGCATGCTTATATGCATTTAGTTGCAAGTATTTGTTCACGGTATTTGTTATATCTAATAATGTTCTCAGTGAGTGTCGACAGAACAGCTGCGGTGTGTAAACTGCGTTTGTAGCAAATCAGTGGACTATTGTTAATATTATGGTGTTTAAATATTTGCATTTTTACAAACTGTTGTACAAGCTGGTGTTCCCCTAAAGCTAGCCTCCTTAGCTTTAGAAGTGTCTCCAGCACACTCTGAGAGTGAACCTTTGGACTTCCATCATAGTGCTGTATCATCTTGTATAACCAACCCCAGAGAAACTACTCAGTTAAATCATCCAGGCAGACAAGGCACACCAAGTCAATGGTCCTTACCAGCATGATTTGAAACGCATCCATGGACCAAACCAACACTTTTTGCACACTTATTTTCGCAATAAACATTCTCCGAGCCTCTTAATAGTACTGTATTTATCATTCAGACAATGGCAAAAAGTTGCTTTCTATGTAAAGCCATAGGGGATTCTCCTCAGATAACATCTAAGCCAGTTAGGAAAAGTTCATATCCATAGAGACTCTGGGTTTATTGTGTGATGTTTTTTCATTTTAAAAACTGGACTCAATCTTCCCCTATAAGACTATACAGCGAGGTCCTGCAAAGGGATGAAATGAAATTATTATTTTATCATCATTTTAAAAGTTGTAAACCCACCTCTTGTTCTTATGGTTGGTAGACCCTACAGGACAAGGTAAAGTCTTGAGGACAATGGTATCGCTCCATGAGCCATATACCCAGCAGGTGGAGCTGGCTCTTTTGACAGTAAACTCATAGCTCCTGTCTGGAATCAAGCTGTTGATCTTAATGCTATTGGAGCAAGTGATAATAACCAGATGCTGTGTGTCTTCTGAAATGGTAGGTCCTCCGGAAACTTCCCTGGTGGACACTCCCGGTTCCTCCCCTGGCTGTTGCTGATCTTCACATGCCAGAGTGTCCAGCACTTCGTCTGCGCAGAGCTTGTAGCGGATCTCATAATCCAGGCCAGCCTCACCCTGCTCAGGGCCCGCCACGCGCCAGTAAAGGCGGACGCTCTTTGTTAACGCCACTGAGGCAGTCCGGTCAAAATTTACGGGCATTTCGCTAACAAGGTCCAGCTGGATGTGCAGATCCATGGTCCTGGTTGACTCTATCATGATCCGGTGCGTGAAGTGCAGAGGCCCAGGAAGGCTGAAGTTGAAGTCCAACAAGGCTGTGTTCAGCTTCTTTTGAATGGCATCAGGCTCCTGAGTGAAAAAAGCCTCGTTGTTAATGTCCAACATGACCATGGCCTCATCCTTCTCTCGCTCTAAGAGCTCTAAGAGCTCCTCCAGCAGCCACAGCTGGATCTTCACCTGGCTGCTGCCAAATTTCTTCAGCTGCTGGAACTTTCCACGGCCGATCAGATCCTGGATGGAGAAGGTGGGACTCTCGTTCCATGGAAGTGGGTCTCTGTAGGAGATCTTGATGTAATAGGAACACCTTTTCAGGGTTTCCAGCTGCTTTCGGTACCCAATGAAGTCTTCGTCATTCAGCGTTGAGGACACTAAGTTCTGGAAGCTGGACCACAGCCCATCACAATTCTCCTCCGAGTGCTGGCCCTTCACTCCAGCTGAATTCAGTTCATTCATTCTCTATCAGATAAATATCAGATAAAAGGTTTTATTTAGTTGCCAACAACTCATCGGACATTTGGAGAGGGGAATCTGTGATTTCTGAAATGCAGCCTTTTGCCCTCTAGGGAGGCAAAATGTTAAGAAATCAAAAGTCACTAAGCAAAATATAATGGAGTAACTTTAAGTGTGTTTAAAACCACAAACCCATTGATTCCTGTACACCAGCCACTGTGTTGCTGGCATGCCCTGACTATCAAAACAAATCCTTAATTGAAAAATCAATATCATTCAATAACATACACTAAAACTGAAGTGATATTAAAAACAAAGTATAGTATCATCACACCTACAGCCAGCAAATACGACTTTACACACACACTAAAACAATAACATACACTAAAACTGAAGTAATATTAAAAACAAAGTAGAGTATCATCACACCTATATTTCATGTCACCACAGGCAAGGAAATGGAAGTATTTTTTCTTACCCTTTTTTTGACATGCGTATACATTTATATTCACTATGTATTCTTATCCATGCCAATTAACTGCTATGCTCTTTGATTACAATTCGTATTCGCCCTTAGTTTTGATTTATAAATAAATGCCATTTTTTAAATTAAAAATAAATCCTTGATGAGATTTCAGGACTGAAATCAGGACATTAATTAACTTTCTTGTCAGATGTAGCAATCTAATCGCACGTGCATTTTTTCAAGATGCATCGCAGAAAAAGAAAAAAAAGGAAATACCACCACAAATTGGCCTATCGATAGGTGCCTATAGGCTATGTCTAATTATGATCAAGTCTGACTCATCCACGATTTTCTGCAAAGATGTAAACAAAGCATGTCGGCTACCTGGCCTTACAATGCTCCAGCCGCACATTTAACCAAGTTTGTAATGCTGTAGGCTAAGTCATTTTGTTGCCAATACTAGTATGGCAATAGCCTACATAAATTTACATCTTATCAGTTTAGCCCACTTCTAGCCTATATAGCGCTTCAGCCTACCTGCACATTGCTCTGAACTGCTACGACAGATTAACGAACAATTAGTAAAAAGTTGTAAACTAGCAGTTTTTAAGGTAGGTACTCTGCCTATAACACATTCCACACAATTAAAACTTCCTGAAGTGTATTACCTTGCTTCCATTTTAGGCGAGACTATTTAGCTAGGCTACGCGTTTCAACTATAAAACAAAATAATTTTTTAAAACATAACCTAGTTTCCACCCGTGCTTCAGAATTCTAAACTGACCGTTAAATACCCCGGCAAAAATGACGGTAAGTGAAGCGGAGGGGTATTTTTTGAGGGGGTATCAGCTACTACTACTACTACTACTACTACTACTAGTATTTATACTACTACTGTATATTTGTGTATTTGTAGCCAATAAATTATGATTAAGCTAAATTTGTGACACAAGTGGACAATGCCCTGGTGTAAAATCAGTCTATGACCAGCTTGAAATGACAAGCTACCAACAGAATGAAGCTGGTCAACCAGTTACCAGCTGTTTCAAAACCTAGCTTCAGCTGTTTTTTTTTTCAGCATGGTGCATACACAGCACCATTCGTGTTATGGGTGATAATCCTCATACCAGGATAGAATTATTTCGCTTGCATTCAAAGGAATGTAAATTGCAGTTATCAAAATCATGCAGTTAGACAAGTTCAGAAATTGCTAAATTAGCCTAACTCAGGAAGCTGTGAGCTGGATTGTGAGTTATAGTGAGTGGCAGTTAAAGGCGCATAATGATTGAGTCCAGATTCCTAGCACATTTGAGCCTAATCATGACTGTCATCCACATTAGCTTGGATACAATAAATAAATAGATGAACGAACACAAATCGTATTCATTCTATTTGTTTCCCAAAAAACATAGGAAGACATAACAGCAGTGACAAGCTGGTAATGTGTCTCAAAGGATGAGAGCATTAAAGCAAAGTTACACTGGAAGAAATGTTAATGCTTCTTTATTCAGACACTTTTTGGCAGTAATTCATAGGTATGAACACTTAAACTCCGCGGACTTGTACTGCCAGCTGGAAGCCTTTAGACCTAGCTAACTAATCCTGTAATTTCACAATCAATATGCTTGCAGAGGAAATCGCTAGAAACTGTTGAAAAACATCCTTTTAATGTCATTGACTGTGTTCCACGCCAGAACAAGTTAAAATGGAAATAATTGAATACGGTGATAAAAGATGAAATATGTTCGATATCCTTGAGCAGAATTGATTCTGGCCCTTTCTCCTCTTTGCAGTGATATCTTCTAGCAGGCATGTGGTTGACATGGAAACAAGAATAAGAAGGTGAAAGTTGAAGATTAATTCAAAATGAACAGGCAATTGCAAGGTTTCCGTGGTGCCTCAATGTCCGGTAATTGACTAAATGGACTGCAGAATTTACAGTTGTATGCTTAAGGATTGTTGATTGAAGTGATGATCCAGTGGGCCTTTTTGTATTTGTTTGTGGTGGTCTCTAAAGAATTGAACTGACCACAGTTCCAGCATCAAATTTATGTTCTAATAAATGTCTGTCTTTTAATAATATATTTGAGTGGGATTTCAGAGAGCTAGGGAACCCAAGTGTCTAAGGAAAATTGATTTGTCTCATGTTTAACTCTGCTCCATTTAGAGTTCAGGTTTGCTTTCGATCACATACAGATACATTGTAACAGACATTTAAACCAGAGGTGCCCAAATTTTTCCACCCCATTGTAAGTAGAATAACCTGATTATATTAATAACTTACAAAAGTATAATAACCAATATATGCAATATTCAAGATCTGATGATACTGTGTATGATGTTTCAAGTGAATCACATAATTTTATGCCTGTTCCTTTTTTGTATTTTATTTATTGAGCACAAGAATAATTTATTAAAAAGGGACCATATCATATCACACAGTGTAATACCGCCACCTTGACAGCACTGCAGATCACCATGTGGTCTAAATGCTATATAATACCCATTTTTATTTTGAAATGCAGGCCCCGTCTTGGGAGTCATTGTATTTAAGTACTATGCATATTGCTCCAGTGTGATCAAGAATAATGCCATCCTGTGGCCTAAAGAGATAAGTGGTTGAATCTGGTTGCTGGTGTTGTTTAACCAATAGCTTAATTTTCCTTGATTTGAAGTGACAATTTTATATTGCAGTATTTTAATTTTATTACACATGAGGTTTTGTTTATTTCAGTGGTTGCCAATTTCACAGTAAGTGGAAAAAAACATACATAAGATACATAAAAACTAAAATAAAAAATTACATGAAAACAAAACCCAATAAGGAAATATATACAGTGACATTTATGAGATGAAGAAACATAAAAATATACATGTGATCCTTTTCCCCGAGGTTTTGAACAGAATTAATTTATCCAGAGAAAGATGTCAGAGACAATCCTGCAGAACACCTGATATATTTTATACCATTAATATTATGAATTCACTCCATAATACATTTCACACCATACAGCTGGGCCAACTTTTTTGGTTTCATCCAGAGTAAGCTCCTGTTGAATTTCCCACATTCTCGCTAGCTATATTTACCTGTTTCATCTGTGTTTTTAATATGGCATAAGGCATCTGGTGATAAATACATACATCTGCACTATAGAAAACATAGCCTATTATGTTGGTACAGGTATGTCATCATACAATGTAGTTGGTGTCAACTCATCTGTTGTGAAAAGTAAAAAGATATTAGCATTAAGATTAATCTCAGATGTTATTAAAATGATGGCCATGAATCACATGACCCATTGCTGATTTTAAGTTGTTTAACCGTGTGGAGGTACCGTGGACTCCAGAATTATTATTATTATCTAAGTTTAACCCCTTAAATCTGGGCCGGTGTGTTTTCTTGCATTCATTTCCTTTTTAACAGTGCAATCACTGTGGTAGCATGCTATAGTGTTTTAAAGTGGTAAAACTCACGGTCCTATCTGTATAACCTATTTTAAGATGCCATTGCTTTAGCAACAACAGTTCCTTATTTTGTAACATGTGGGTGTCAAAACAAGCGTGGGGGACCTGACCTTCTCTGCATTTTGGAAATCCACAGACTACACGAATGAAGGAAATATCCATGTCCTTTTCATGGCAAGGAAGGACACGGACAGCGAGCCAAATGCATTATAGTTTCTAATACTAAAAGGCTACAATAATCTATATATATTTAATAAAATATTTTAGTGAGAAAAATTGCTTCCTCGTACACTGTGTTTGTGCGTCTGTAACGTCCTTTTAGTAATATTTACAGTCATTTTGACTCTTGGAAAACAAACCCCAAAGGGTTACCTTTCAAAAGAGACTTTTGGCCTGTAGCCAAAAGGGTTCAATAATAGTAACCATTTTATTTTTGGTATGTCATTTTCAAGCTAGTGTTAAGAAAAGGGGGTAATAATTAAGGGGTTAATCTGACTGAAAGCAAACGCGTCTGGGGGTAGCCAGTGTGCCAGAAATACTCAGTGTGCAATACTGGTCAGACATAGATAGCATTAAGCAGCTACGGTCGTGACTGCGGATATGACCATGATATTGAATTCTCTCATCTTCATCATGCCTCCACCTGCTCTCTACAGGAGATTATGTCACCACAGTCTCAACCGTAATTCCTGTTACTGTAAGGTAGGCTAAATATAATCCAAGCACACTTTTTTTCTTCTATTTAAAAAAAACACTGAAACCAAGATCTACTGTTATTCAGAGGGTCTACAGTAAATATAAAAAATATATACACTCGCCGAGCACTTTATTAGGTATTTATTAGATTTATTTTTTTACTTCTACTGCTGTAACCTATCCACTTAGAGCTATCATGTGTTGTGTGTTCAGAGATGCTCTCCTCCTACTGTCACCTTCCTGTCTGCTTTGACCAGTCTGGCCATTCTCCTCTGACATCTCCCATCAACAAGGCGTTTCTGTCTGCAAAACTTATGCTCACTGGATGTTTGAGACTGTTGTGCATGAAAATCACAGGAGACCTGCAGTTTTACTCAAACCATCCTGTTTGGCACCAACAATCATTCCACGGTCAAAGTCACTTGGATCACATTTCTTACCCATTCTAACATTTGGTCTGAACAGCAGCAGAACCATACTGCCAGGGCTATGGCTCTTTTAAAATGCAGATCCATCTAAGGTTGAGTGAACAAAACAAATTTTCTACATTGAACTGCAGTTCTTCAGAGGTAAGAAAGTCAATGAGCGTTATGAACGCAATACTGCCGACTAGTGGTGGGGCCAGGCCCCATCGGCCCCTAATATAGAGATGCCACTGCCCAATACATTTGCATTTAACTGTATCCCGTATCCCTCTGTCAGGAGAGCATCAATAGGTGTCCCACCCCACCACTGGCTGGGCAGCTGAACTGCTGCCATTTTCCACTGCAGGGAAGCATTCATCAGGCTCCATTCTGCCCCTTCAGCACCTTGTCTGGGCCGATGGGAAATACGTCAGAGAATATTGTTTTGTTTCTTCTCCGCCAAACGGGGTGATGTAGTGGGCTCATGCCGTGTGCGACCGCCAGATAGGGCTTGACCATCGTGGCATTCCATTTATTTTTACACCATAACTGCTGAAGCTTGACTATGGAGTGTTGAGGGGCAGAGGAGTAACTACAGGGGAAAAGACGATATAGGAATGGCACTAAAACTAAATTGATTTGCAAGCATAAAATCTTAACCACAAATCAGCCTGAAATTAAATCCATTAATAATGCATTATTTCGCAAGGGGGAGAGGACTTTTAATGGAACTTTGTCATTTATCTCCGATCATCTATTGTTCAGGAATGGATAATCAGTCGTGTAATTTCTGACTCATGCTGGCTCAGCAATGCCAGTTTGAATTATTGGAATGCACTGCAAGTGCCATTAAAAAACCGACAGTGTAGAACTGTGGGCAAAGCAATGCATGCTTTTGTGATGTGTTCACCAAAAAACGTATGAAATTACAACACTGCTAGAGCCATCTGGTTGAAGTTGGTTTTTAGACAATTGTAGGGGTTACTTCATCAAAACACGTCATTCTAGGAGGGGAGAATGTAAAGGCAGCAGAGCTTGCAGAGGATTGACCAGAGCTCCATAAACTACATTACATTACATTTTCTGAATTACAATCTAAACACCAGAATGAAACATTTAAAATGCAAATGAAATATAATGTAGACTATTTGAAAAACGAGGCGGCACGGATGGTGCAGTGGGTAGCACTGCCGCCTCACAGCAAGGAGGTCCTGGGTTCGAATCCCCGTCGGCCGGGGCCTCTCTGTGCGGAGTTTGCATGTTCTCCCCGTGTCTGCGTGGGTTCCCTCCGGGTACTCCGGTTTCCTCCCACAGTCCAAAGACATGCACGTTAGGCTGATTGGAGAGTCTAAATTGCCCGTAGGTATGAGTGTGTGAGTGAATGGTGTTGCCCTGCGATAGACTGGCGACCTGTCCAGGGTGTATTCCTGCCTTTCGCCCAATGTATGCTGGGATAGGCTCCAGCCCCCTGCGACC
Organism: Conger conger; assembly: GCF_963514075.1. Lineage (NCBI taxonomy): Eukaryota > Metazoa > Chordata > Actinopteri > Anguilliformes > Congridae > Conger > Conger conger. Next base: position 30,384,943 of record NC_083773.1, on the reverse strand, counting down.
CTGATCAGGATAAGCGGGTTCAGATAATGGATGGATGGATGGACTATTTGAAAAACAGTCCAGTGCAGTATATGGTACACACTGAGTTTCTAATGATACAAAATGTCAATGAGGTTACCAGCATTATGTTATTGCTCAGTTACACAGTAATCTTTACATGGTGTGTCAGGGTGTTTGATTCCGTGGAGGTGTAAATAAGTTAATGTGGAGTTCATGCAACTGCAATCCAGCTGTCATTTTGAAAAGGTTCCATCTGTCACATTTATACAAATTAATTAGACGTGCTACATGGGTGCAAATGTGTTGTCATTAAAGCGACAGACCTTATCATAATGAAAGAGCATCCTGCCACAGCTCTGTTAAACACATATGGTCTCACGGAGCCATCTCAGGGACAAAAACAATACGGCATTATTATTATTATTAAGTCCTCAACACGTGTGGTTTTGTGTCTGTTTTGCAATTGGACTAAGAGGCTTCACACTTGTGATGTGAAACGAATCACTCAATTTGAAACAAAACGGAAGTATATAGTGTAGATCTGTGACATTTTCTCAAGTCGATCTCATAGGTCAAGATACAGTGCAGTCTGTTAGTATTTGGACAGTGACACATTTTGTTGTTGTTTCACTCTATACTCCAGCAAACAAACAGTTGAAATAATGTGTGGTTAAAGTGCTGGTTTTTTGAGGGTTTTTACATCCATATTGGGTGAACTGGAATTAAAGCCCTTTTTAGTAATTGGACTAATTTGGACAAATTAACCTTTGCAATCGATGACTTGCCTGAAGTATACAACCCATAGACATCAGCAGATGCTGGGCATCTTCCCTGGTGAAGCTCTGTCAGGCCTCTACTGTTCCTGTTTGTTTCAGGGGCTATTTGCCTTCAGTCTGGTGTTCAGCAAGTAAAAAGCATGCTCAGTTGGATTGAGGTCAGATTGACTTGGCCAATCAGGGACATTCTACTTTTTGGCCTGAAAAAACTCCTTGGGTGCTTTGGCTGTATATTTGGTCATTGTCCTGCTGCATGATGAAGCGTCAGTTGGGATGCATTTGCTTGGATCTGAGCATACAAGATGTCAGCATTCATCCTGCTGCTGCTGCCATCAATGAAGACAAGTGAGCCAACTTTAGTGTGTCTTGGCAAATAAATAGTCAACAAATATCTCAAGCACCCACAAGGGGCATCTCTCCCGAGGGGCATGTCCACCTAGACCCCCCCACCCCATTTATATTTACAATTAAAATTGATACTCCTCCCTGGGTCTGATGCTAATTAGCTTATTTGCCACCCACCATAGCCCTGCTGTTGACTGAATTAAGCTATTTATAGAGAGCCGATGTATCACAAATCCCTGAAGGACTCACGGGAAGCGCACAGCAGATTCACGTAAAGGTTCTCCGTGACAGCCATCGTCCTTTTTGTTTTCGTTATTGGATGCTCCTTATCATCGTAGAATAAATTGACATTAAAACGGAAAGGCTAGTTCTCTTCTGTGAATGCGGGGTGGCGCATCGTCATCTTTACTTGAAGATTAAGATACTTCTGAGTGTTTTGTTTTTAAACAAATTAACTGAATAGTTCTTCACCGCATTGTGTCTAACCTCAGAGGCCCATGCTGTTTAAAGTGCAGACTAAAAATAAATAGAATAAACATCCAAGGGGTAGCTCTTAAGGAGAAGGGTACATCATTAACCCCGTAACATGTAGAACTGACATGTGATGTCAATCAATTCTAGTACCAATCAAACAGAGCTTTGCTTTCCATAGAAAAAGGAATTCATGTAACAAATAAACAAAGGGAGAAAAATCCATTTTTGGAAATACACAATAGGCTCTACCCATGTTGAGAGATTTTAAGAAATCACAGGGATCTCTTCTACTTCTCAACACCTGGGTATATATTGCCAGTCTTGTAATCTTCAAGGGCTTGCTGTTATTGCTTAGGGCTTTTGGATAATACTAAATGGATGTAGGGATCAGCTGATCCACAGGACGAGGAAATGTCAGTGGAAAGCACTGTCATATTTTGCCATTTGATTGACCTCAGAGAGCCGTCTATCTCCTGCCTGTCATTTTGGCAGCCACCAGGTCCGGCTTTGGCCGGATCGATCCAGAGTTGCTTTATTGCTGCTTCACCCATTTTATTACTAGTGAGAATCCCGCAGTAAATATACATCATTCTACCACTCATCATTGTGCTTTACATGAGAAATTTTGCAGGATTACAATGGGACGGGTATGCCTCCTGGCAGCCGGGATAATCATTCACCCTGTATTTGCCACCCTCAGCATCGCCCTGCCACTATACACTTCTGCAGCAAATTATAGCACTGAAATATGACTAGCCCATGAATTTAATTGCACAAACTGAGCTGTGGCACTTTACACTCTCCCTCAGGGCAAAACTGCTTTGAGCTTGAAGTGGCTGTTCCTTTGCTTCGGATTCTAACTCACACGCACGCATACTGTCACACATACATTCACACTCACACTGTCACACTCACTGGCACACACACTCACATTCACACTCACACACACATACTCACACTCTCACACACACTCACATTCACACACACACACTCACACTCTCACACACACTCACATTCACACTCACACACACACACACACACACACACTCACACTCTCACACGCACTCACATTCACACTCACACACACAGTCATACACACACACTCACATTCACACTCTCACACACACTCACATTCACACTCACACACTCACAGTCTCATACAGTCACACTCACATTCACACACACCACATTCACACTCACACTCTCACACATACATTCACACTGTTGCACAACGTTTTGCATTTATACTTCGAGGAAGGTCTGCGATAACGGTTCTATTGTCTCTATGGTAACAAGATGCCAAACTGATGTTTACATTTTTGTAAACAAGGCAGAGCCTATCCATGGAAATTAATTGCAGTGTTCCAACTGACGGTCCAATCAACAATGTGCCATGAAGTATGACTGTTTTGTGACATGACAAAATTCTACGGGTGCGCGACACTGAGAAAATGTCGTACTACCCTTTTTTAGTATAAAATGCATTTTTGTCATACAACATTTGTCGCAAGGGTTGTGTGACGAATAGGTTTAGGCTCACATTCACGCTCACACCGTCACACACACTCACATTCACACTGTCACACACACTCACACTCGCACATACTCACGCTCACATGGAAGGTTATTGAAATTGAACAATATTAGCACGTATCTTGGTCATTTTTCTAACTCAGTCGGTGAAGGCATCATCACGATTCCTATGGTCACAGGTTAGAATCGTAGCCACAGCCGTCTTCGGCTGGCTATGAATGGGAGACTGGAGCACTGGTACATGACTGGGATAGGGTGGGTTTAAGTTAATTAAATAGTTAAATGCTACATTAGTTGCTGATAATGATTGTACTGAATAAAAATGTAACTTGAAAATAAGAGACAGTAAGAGACAATTCGTTCAACCCAGCAGATGGATTATAGTTCTGTAAATATTCTGTAAATACTGTGATTAAATATAAATGTCAATTAACATTGTTTTTTTTATAGGCTAAGCAGTCTGGTTAGGATATTCCATTTGTATTGCCTCCATAAATATTTAAATAACAGATGATGTTTTAACAGTACAAAGTGTAGGTTCCAGAATTTTGTGATACAATAGAGTGATTTCTGAAAGCGTTAATTTTGTTTTGTAATGAAGACTATAATGTCAAAAGGAGCTATAATGTTGTTCTGAAGTAGAACACCCATAACACTTTCCTAATTACTGAAATACATAGAAGGCAAAAGGCCCAGTCACTTTCTAAAGGGCACCTGTGCAGTCATATTGTTAAGATATTGCAGACATTTCACCCTTGTGAAAATAATTGTTCCATATTTATTACTTCCATAAATATTTAAGTAACAAATGAATGTTTTAGCAGCACAGAGTGTCGGTGCCAGAATTCTGTGATACAATGGACACTGTTTTCTTTTCTTCTGAAATGCATTAATTTATCTTATGTACTTCAGAAAATATTTGAGAATGATCATGAAAATAGTAAAGTAACATGATGAATAGATGGATTAAACAGAATCACCTCAATCTGTAGGAATTTGGCATATCCCGCATAGGGCTTGTTGTGATTGTATTCAGAGAAGCATGAAAACACAAAAAAAGTATGACTGGTCAACATTGTCATTCAAAATACAATACCAATCCATTGCACCTTACGACATCTGCGCTCAGACTATATCATGGTCTGTAGTTTGTGTAAAAAATCACTAGGGGGCACTGTTGAAGACCTTTTGTCTCTTACTGAGTTCCCAAGAAGTTATTTTTTTAAGGGCCCCTAACTTGATTACCCTGTTGCTGAGGGTCCCGCGTCAGCCTTTAATTTTGACATTTTGACATTATCAATTCCCCACTGTCATTAATCATAAAAGTGTGTGTTTACAACGGGTGGAACACTCCATCTCCATCATTTGCACTAAAGCCCATGAGCCCAGTTGCACACGCCCGCACCTCCTGATTGCTTTACTCCATTAGCACAGAGGGCCTCAGCACTGAATGGATACCTTGGCTAATCAGCAGGTCTATTTGTTCAGTACATGATGGTATTTTTAGCCCATTATGGACTAAGGCACCCTATAGAAAACCCATAGAAAGGCCACAATGCACAATCACAATGCATTTCAACAGTCATGTGTCTTGAAAAAAGGTCTTGAAATATGATCAAGACCTTCGTCTGTTAAGGGGTTAATGTATGAGACCAACTTGCAATTATTTCCTACCCTCAACAAAGCAGTTGTTTTTGCAGGTAGTTCCCTTCCCTGCATAACTCCAGCTGTTAATAGTATTTCATATTTTCCTCAATAAATCAAAGAAATATATGAAGCCCAAATGTGGATTTATCACTGGATACCAATGTGCTCTTTGGAATATGCTGGTTCAATACATCGTAAATAAAAATAAGAGCACAGAGAATATTCCTTCATGAAAATAAAGTGAAATAGATGGACCACGATGAAAAACCTGAATTCTTAATTCTTTTTCAAAAATTCAATCCTAACATAAAATGAGGTACATAAATCTCCAGGACCCAGTTTAACTTGTTTGCAATGGACCAGATAAAAATAATTGCCGTTAGATTTTTCATCAAATATAGACTTGGCTCGGAATCTCAAAAACGTGAAAATATGTAGCTGCACTGTGAGCAAGTGCAATAACTGCCTTCGTGATTTCACCTGATTTCTTCTCCATTTGGAACCATTGGTCTTGCCTCTGAAGTTACTTTTGTGCCACCCACGTCCTCCCCCCTGTACTGCAACAGACGTACGTGCTATCTACCTGTATATCCTGCCCTTAGTTTCCACACTACAGGCCCAACAACACTACATGAGATCTAGTGCCGGGAGATGTGATTCTCTTAATGCATGGTGAGCTATTGGTGACTAAGAAAGGAAACCTTACCGTAGTGTACCTGCCATACCCCAAGCTGGATGAGGCAGAATGTGTCCAGAAACCTACTGTACTGTACTGTACATAATGGCATAGCCGTGGCTTGCCTATGACATGAGGCGCCTTTACCAGTTGAGCCACTCTGGAGCCTGGTTTTTACTGCTAATACTAGAACCGGTCAGCACCCTGTTAAACATCGGGTGTTCCGTCTTGTCCTGCTTTTTTATGTACCGCTAATATTAAAATAAATACCCAATTTTAATTGTATAGCGCATTTTCATACACAAGGCAACTCAAAGCGCTTGACATAAGACATAGAAAGACATTCCATAAAGGTGTTATTAAGTTATTAATATATCCATCCATCCATTTTCTTCAACCACTTATTCCTGTTCAAGTTTGCTGGGGGGCTGGAGCCTATCCCAGTATGCAGTGGGGGAGAGGCAGGACAGGTTGCCACTCCATTGCAGGACCCACACATCATGCCTGCAGGCAGTCTCCAGTGAGTCTACTGCATGTATTTGGACTGTGACAGGAGCCCAGAGGAAACCCACGCACACACAGAGCAGATGCAGTGGCACAGAAAAGGCCCTCAGCCAGGGTTAAAACTCGCTAACTTTGACAGGCGACAGTGCTATTCACGGCTAAATAAATGTAGGCTATCGTTTTTAAAACAGCATATTAATTTTATTTAATTATAATGTTATTACAATAAAATAATTTATTTGTACTTTACTCTTTTCATTAATTTTCAGAACACAGATTATCATGACAGAGACATACAGACAAAAGATAGTGAAGCACTAACTGTAGTTGTAAAGGTATTGCAGACTTTGCTTTGATGCAGTGGCAGGTTGGGCCTACTTTGACGAAGGAGTGACAGAAAGCAACACAGAGTATCACAAATCAAAGAGAATATAATTGTTAACAGCTCAATTACAGTGAATGGTGAATGCAAGTGTCTGGCAGCAATACATGTATCCTTTCAACTTAACTAACTAAACTAAACTAATACTGAGAAACAACGGGACCAAGAGGATGTGACGGCAGCCTGTACCTTCCTGTGAGAAACAGAAAGCGTGAAAGGCACACGTGTTGTGGTTTGTGTGCCTCAGCATGGAAGTGGCCGCTGTTATAACTGTCCCTGTGATGGCAGTGACAAACACACTCTCTGTGGTCTGCTCTCTGAACATCCTGTACCCAGGGTGCCCCAGCTGCAAGACGAACAAGTAACTGCTCATCTCACGGAGCTTCTTCTGCCTGCCCCAGCTGCCCTGTGACCTCAATACCAATTTGCATCATTGTATATCAGATAATATTTTATAAATCTGTGTAATTCTGATTTGTACACACGTACAGTACTGTACAAAAGTCTTAGGCACCTGTATAACATTCTGTACAGATTTAAAAAATAATTCAATGAAAGGTCCTAAATAAACGTACTATACATTTTACATTGCATTTTAATAATTTGGCAGAATAGTTAAAAACTGAATCAAATTAATATTTTTTGTGACAACCCTTTGGCGTTAAAACTGCATCACTTCTCCGAGATAGCCAATTCTGTCCTGCAGTTCTATAAGACAGTCAGCAGGGAGGTTGTTCCAAGCATGTTGGAGAACTTGCCACAGTTATTCTGCAGACTTTGTTTGGCTCCTTGCTTCTGATCTCAGACAGCCTTGATAAAGTTTTTATGTAAAAAGTAATCAGTTGCTTACAGTAATATGTTACATATATGTTATGTATTTAAAATTAAATACAAAAATGTCTCTTGTAAAATTAAATCTTTTGGAAAATGAATATTTGTGGTACAACCCATCACAATGACCTACATTTCAGTTTAGGAAGCCTAATTTGGGGCCTAATGCTAGTCTGACCGTTTGAACTTCAGCAGGTCATGTGAGAATGGTTCAATGTCAGACTTTCTAAATCTGCCCAGTAACCCCACCCCCCTCCAGTTTAACTGGCATAACAACTCCCTTCCTCTCCACCTCAACTGGCAGGTGGGGAGCATTCTGATGGTAAATGGCAGTCAAACATTTACTGCCACATGGAAACACATAAGCAGACACAGATACTTTACAGCCTTCTGAAGAGGATAGTGTAAGTGGTATGCTAATTCAGAGCATAAAGGATTAGCACAAATGACAATAGTTTCAATTTCATCAATTGGCCTGCAGACAAACAGGGTTAGAACATGGTTGTTCAACTGTTAACCTATGCCAAATGGCGAGAAACGTGCCTTTCAGCATACGAACCATTAGTGTCAGGCACGGAGTTACAGAACATGAAGGGAGCTATTGGCAGACTGATTAATGAATCATTTGAATGCCTGGTCACAGAAACAGCATCTGCTTGGGTGAAGTGCAGGCTAATTGCTACGAGCTTGCTATGGTAATTGCTTGCTTCTGAGATAATCAAATGCAAGAAAATAAGGATTATCTAAATTAATGTTTTCAGTGGCCTTTAGTACAATGCCATGATAAAGTACCTGCCCCCTTCCTCGACTACTGCATATTTGTCACACTGACTGGTTTCAGATCTTTAGACAAAATGTCATATTGACAAAGGGAACCTGAGTAAACACAACATATTTTTTGTATTTATGACCATGATCATCTTTGATGTTTAAGGGCCTGGTACCTTGGCTTAACATCTCATCCAAAAGAGTACTGGGGTAACAAATGACACTCTCCACTCAAGGATGTGCACTGTCACGATGCCAGTCTAGGACGGTTGAACACACAGCTTTAGGAGATTTACAATACCCACTCCTTAATGCAGGTTCCCTCAGGGAAATTGATTTGATTTGTGTTAGAAAAATATACAGGGCTTTTCAAGAGTGCTGCCTGCCAAGGTCTTCAGAAGGGAAGCACAGGTATTCCAGACAATAAGACAGGAATGAGGCAACTGTGTCCAGTTTCCTTTGCCACACAATAGCTGTTTTCCCTCATAAGACCTTGCTTCGTCTTACCAGTCAAGGACGGCTCACATAGGCTTTCTGGCACTCTATGAAGCAGAGTACTGAGACGTAATGTGTGATGTCAGCACATAGAGCAGTATAGGCGTGGACACGTACTTTTGTTGCGTTGTCTTCTGAAATATCACTGTTATTTTGAATAATGTTAATATTATTAGTATAACTTGCCCCTCCTCTGCCGTGCTCCTGTTGGAGACAGAATGGAAGCACTGGCTGAAGAGCCTCCGGTGTGAATCAGGGCTGTTTCTCAATACCAAGAACATCAAGTTTGGA